>NC_053037.3:490365830-490666734 GCF_002575655.3 Aegilops tauschii subsp. strangulata
TCATTTATGAACAAATTACAACAACAATAATATCACAAAAAAATCTATGAACAGAAAAAAATTCTAACTTTTGCATATTCATTTATGAACAAATTACAACAACTCAATTAACTACACATCTAAACTACACATCTAAATTAGGAAAATTCATATGATCTCAGTAAGGGGGCGGCGATCGACGAGGAGGCAGGGCACGGGGGCGACGGTGAGGGGCGCGGCCACGGGCGACAAGGAGGCAGGGGGCGGCGACGGCGACGGTGAGGGGCCGGCGACGGGCGACGAGGAGGCAGGGGGCGGAGGTGAGGGGCGCGGCGACGGGCGACGAGGAGGCAGGAGGGCGCGGGACGGCGTCTGGGCGGCGCGGGACGGCGTCGGAGGTAGGGTGACGACGGCGACGGCGAGGCGCAGCCTGGCAGCGTCGTCGGGGCGGGGAAGACGAACTGAATGAAAAATTTCACAAGTGCTAGTTATATAGACGAAGCATTGGTCCCGGTTCGTGATAGCAACCGGGACGAATGCGACCTTTAGTCCCGGTTGGTGCCACCAAACCGGGACCAAAGGCCTCTTTTCAGCAGCCCAAAAAGCGGGAAGCGGCGACCTTTGGTCCCTGTTGGTGGCACCAACCGGGACTAAAGGGGGGGCATTGGTTCCGGTTGGTGCCACGAACCGGTACCAATGCACCCCTTTAGTCCCGGTTGGTGCCACCAACCGGGACCAAAGGCCTTGCACAGCGGGGTCGTGGTGGGAGTTTAGTCCCACCTCGCTAGTTGAGAGGGGCGCGCAGTGGTTTATAAGCCCCCCTGCCGCACCCCTCTCGAGCTCCTCTCCATTGCAGGCTTACGGGCCTAATTGTTACTGCTATGCCGGATGGGCCTACTGGGCCTTTTGCGGGCCTGAATCCTGGCCCATGGATGGGTTTCTAGTCGTATTCAGGCCGTGGTGGCCCAGTAGGTGGCATATTTTTTATTATTTGCCTGTTTTTTTGTTTTCTTTTTTGCTTTATTTATTTTGTTTTGTTTCTACTTACAACAAAAAACTTATTTATTTTATTTTATTTTGTTTCTAATTACTTATTTATTTTACTTTATGATAATTCTTTTTGCTATTAAAGTTTCTAACAAAAAAGTTCTTTATGAAAATTCTTTTTTGCTTTTAATGATTTTGAGCAGAAAATACTTCGATAATTTTAGTTGCATCAATTTTATATAATTTTAGTTTCAATGATACTAGAGGTTTCTTATAATGTTTTGGACAGAAAATACTTTGTTAATTTTAGTTTCATAAATTTTATTAAAGTTTATTTTATTTTGTTTCTACTTATATATTTTAATAAAGTTTATATTATTTTGTTTCTAATTACTTATTTATTTTATTTGTTATTTTTCATGCACCATTTTTCATGCATTTACTGATTATTTTGAGCTATAAGACCCTAAAATTGAAAAGCATTTCAAATGAACTCTGAAAAGGTCGAAAGTTGGCATGGTATCATCATTTCATCCACATAGCATGTGCAAGAAAGTTGAGAGGGTTATGGCAAAAACTGGATGCACTTCGTGTACAAAATGGACAATCTCTTTCAAAGTATCAGGATTTCATACGGAAACTCGTCTGTTACAAAGGGATTTCATTTTTTAAAACTTATTTGAACTCCTGACTTTTTGTGTGTTCAAAATGCACCATTCAAAGCCACATCATCATTTTTCAATCCTTTCTGACTTCATTTGTTATTTTTCATGCATTTACTAATTATTTTGATCTATAAGACCCTAAAATTGAAAAGCATTTCAAATGAACCTGAAATTGAAAAACCCTACAAATGAACTCTGAAAAGGTTGAAAGTTGGCATGGTATCATCATTTCACCCACATAGCATGTGCTAAAAAGTTGAGAGGGTCCCGGCAAAAGCTGGATGCACTTCGTGAACAAAATGGACAATCTCTTTCGAAGTATCAGGGTTTCGGAAGAAAACTCATCTGTTACAAAGGGATTTCATTTTCTTTAACTTATTTGAACTCCAGACTTTTTGTGTGTTCAAAATGCACCATTCAAAGCCACATCATCAATTTTCAACCCTTTCTGACTTCATTTGTTATTTTTCATGCAGTGACGGATTATTTTGAGCTAAATGACCCTGAAATTGAAAAGCCGTACAAATGAGCTCTGAAAAGGTTGAAAGTTGGCATGGTATCATCATTTCACCCACATAGCATGTGCTAAAAAGTTGAGAGGGCTACGGCAAAAGCTGGATGCACTTCATGAACAAAATGGACAATCTCTTTCGAAGTATCAGGGTTTCGGACGAAAACTCATCTGTTACAAAGGGATTTCATTTTCTTGAACTTATTGTGTGTTCAAAATGAACCATTCAAAGCAGAGACTAATTTTGAATGGTGCATATTCAACACACAAAAAGTCTGTAAAGATCGCCAACCCCAACATAAAAAAATGAGCATAGATGCGCCTATAGAGAGAATTCAACCTAAATTCATAATAAATTTCTATGAATTTCAAAGAAATTTACTCTGAATTTAGGTCAAATTCCCTGTATAAGGGCATCTATTTTCACTTTGAGAGGAGCTCAACAAGGCAGAGAGGGACGGGCTTATAAACCGGTGTGAGCGCCCTTCGGTTGGCAAGGTGGGACTAAACTCTGGCCGCAACGAGGACCAACCCTTTAGTCCCGGTTTGTGGGGACTAATGGTCATGGGCCAGGGGCGAGGCACATTGGTCTCGGTTCGTGCGTGGAACCGGGACCAAAAGGTCCAGACGAATCGGGACCAATGGCCCACGTGGCCCGGCCGGCCCCCTGGGCTCACGAACCGGGACAGTTGCCTCCTTTGGTCCCGGTTCATGAGCGAACCGGGATTAATGGTATTATGAGGGCCGAACCAATGCCCTGTTTTCTACTAGTGATCACTCCCCTCTTTCCTACTCCTACTAGGAGGGGGAAAGGAAGGGGGAGAAGGAGAAGGAAAGGGGGGCGCCGCCCCCCCTTCCTAGTCCAATTCGGACCAGAGGGGGAGGGGCGCGCGGCCTGCCCTGGCCGGCCCCTCTCTCTCTACTAGGGCCCAACAAGGCCCATTAACCCCCGGGGGATTCCGGTAACCCCTCCGGCACTCCGGTAAAATCCGATTTCACCCGGAACTCTTCCGATGTCCAAATGTAGGCTTCCAATATTTCAATCTTTATGTCTCGACCATTTCGAGACTCCTCGTCATGTCCGTGATCATATCCAGGACTCCGAACTACCTTCGGTACATCAAAACATATAAACTCATAATACCGATCGTCACAGAACTTTAAGCGCGCGGACCCTACGGGTTCGAGAACTATGTAGACTTGACCGAGACACATTACCGGTCAATAACCAATAGCGGAACCTGGATGCTCATATTGGTTCCTACATATTCTACGAAGATCTTTATCGGTCAAACCGCATAACAACATACGTTGTTCCCTTTGTCATCGGTATGTTCCTTGCCCGAGATTCGATCGTCGGTGTCTCAATACCTAGCTCAATCTCATTACCGGCAAGTCTCTTTAATCGTTCCGTGATGCATCATCCCGCAACTAACTCATTAGTCACATTGCTTGCAAGGCTTATTGTGATGTGCATTACCGAGAGGGCCCAGAGATACCTCTCCGACAATCGGAGTGACAAATCCTATTCTTGATCTATGCCAACTCAACAAGTACCATCGGAGACACCTGTAGAGCACATTTATAATCACCCAGTTACGTTGTGATGTTTGGTAGCACACAAAGTGTTCCTCCGGTAATCGGGAGTTGCATAATCTCATAGTCATAGGAACATGTATAAGTCATGAAGAAAGCAATAGCAGTAAACTAAACGATCAAGTGCTAAGCTAACGGAATGGGTCAAGTCAAACACATCATTCTCCTAATGATGTGATCCCGTTAATCAAATGACAACTCATGTCTATGGCTAGGAAACTCAACCATCTTTGATCAACGAGCTAGTCAAGTAGAGGCATACTAGTGACACTATGTTTGTCTATGTATTCACACATGTATTATGTTTCCGATTAATACAATTATAGCATGAATAATAAACATTTATCATGATATGAGGAAATAAATAATAACTTTATTATTGCCTCTAGGGCATATTTCCTTCAGCCACCTCCTCTCCTCCTTTATATACGGGGAGGGGGCACCCCATAGACACACAAGTTGATTCTTAGCCGTGTGCGGTGCCCCTCCACATATTTCCACCTCGGTCAAATTGTCGCGGTGCTTAGGCGAAGCCCTGCGTCGGTAACTTCATCATCACCGTCACCACATCGTCGTGCTGACGAAACTCTCCCTCGACCTCAACTGGATCTAGAGTTCGTGGGACGTCACCGAGTTGAACGTGTGCAGATCGCGGAGGTGCCGTGCGTTCGGTACTTGGATCGGTTGGATCGCGAAGACGTTCGGCTACATCAACTGCGTTACTAAACGCTTCCGCTTTCAGTCTACGAGGGTACATGGACACACTCTCCCCGCTCGTTGTTATGCATCTCCTAGATAGATCTTGCGTGATCGTAGGAAATTTTTTGAAATACTGCGTTCCCCAACAATATGTACTATGTAGCCATCTTTATACAAAATTTAGACTTAATTGAGAATTTTCATGTGTTTGAAAGACCATATTGGTTTATTTCTATGTGATATTGGTAATTAGTTAAAACAATCACATATCATATTTCTTATCAAAAGAAATTTAGGAGTGGACCGCCCTGATCTCAAATGCTAGCTCCGCCACTGGATTTAGTGGACCGTCCAGGTGTGCATGACACGCTGTGCTAAGCGAGTGAAGGAGAAAAACCGAAATCTTCCTACTCGAACAATAAGTCCTTTTGTAGAAAAGTCTTCTTTATATAGTAATTCGACCTATTGCTCCGGATCCCCGTTTACTAGGAAGATAAGAATCAAAAGGATTCTAGTTCATAGCTTTTCAACGTGAGAATACTGTGGTTAGCTCTGCATTTCCTCTTCTCGCTAAGTGTAAGCCTCCCCTCTAGCACCTTCCCATCCACCAGGTTTTGCCCCTGCTCCGTTGCCGCTCTGCTCTTGAGAGAATATCATGTGCTACTGAAGGGAGCATGCTCCCATGCTCTAGGAGCTGGACTATTGGATCTCAGATCTAACGGTCACCTCAGGCGCTAAGGCAAATTTGCCAAAAGAAAGTCCTTCAAGAGTCCCATTAATTGCACGTAGGTCTAGGGGCTCCTTAGATGACCATTGGATCGTCCGAGCTCGCTCTGGAGTACCTGATCTTAGGTGCTACGGGAGCATCTGATACTCTCTCCTCTGCTCTGTCCGGGAGGTAGCCATGGATAAAGTTGAACCCTCTTCTCAATGTCACATCCATTGTCACACCTCCTCCTCATATGTTGCTCCTCGTTCAATGTGTCTTCCCTGTTGCTCCTATCGTTGACCCTACTTCTCACATCTGAAAGTGCTCACTCACCATCTCCTCAAGATGTAACAAAAAAGGAAGTCCTCCGACGCCAGTGAACTCTGGGGAAGATGGAAACATAGGAGAATGGGTTACGACAGGGATCTGGCAAGGCGGTATTTGTCGCTAATGAGCATGGGGCAGTGAGGTCGATACTTCAATATGAAGCTTGGTGATTTGCAGGCTTTTTGATGTTGCATATGTTAATTTGACACGCTGCAAGCTCATGAGTGTTTTGCTATAAACACTAGGGTGACATGTTGTGATGACTCTCGGGCGTCTATTGCAAACACAAGGGTGACATGATGTGATTATCTGGGTTGTCTGCGGAAAATGTTGTTTTCATATTGCAAGTGTTTTTTTGCAGTGCCCCAAAAAAATTGGCTTCCTTGCTGCATACATGGATTTTCCTTGATGATTTGTTTCAAAAAATATTTATTTGTTGCATGCACACAATAAATTGTGCAAGTGTGCATTTCAAATAATGGGATTTCTTTTGCACGTTTTGTCGTACTTCAACGAAAATATTGAGATGATGTTGGAAACGTAAAAAAGGAAATATCACAAGCGAGGGTTATCTGTTGCAAGGATTGGATGGCCTGGATCGCGATATTAAGTCAAAAAAGATGGCGGATGAGGATTTGTGGCTCTCGGGTGCCACACACCCCTATATGAATATCGCATTAAAAACATTAGGAAATTTCAAAAAAATTTGAAATTTTGGGATATGAAACTTGGATGCTCGTTGTACACCATGTCCAGTCTCGTGGGGAATGGGTGCTCATGGTAATGTCAGTAAAAAGACAAAAAAAATAGTATGTATAGAAAAAAGTTTGGATGTACCGTATATCGGACTGTAATTCCTGCGCTGCGGATACCATGGGCACCCATTCTCCGCGAAAATGAACATGGGTGTACAATGAGCACCCATGTTTCATATCCCATAATTTCAGAATTTTTTGAAATTTTCTGATATTTTTTTATGCTATTCTCATATATGGGTGCGGCATCCGGGACTCCTGGTGCTCCAATGCATTTCGGAACAGACGGCTCCGCAGCAGAAGTTGCTCCGTACATCAAAGCAACCCTTGTACGCACTTGTACCATACATGTACTCCACGTACACGAAATATACATGTACTCCGCAGAAGCAGGAGTAATATATCGTTCAGTCGTTCTGATAAGGAAACTACATCTTCCACGAACACAAAAATTCCTTAGTGAACCACCGTTTCGTTCCGATTGAGGGCAAGAAATCTCTTCGACGAGCTTAACCTGCCATACCCATGTACACATTCCAAATACCCACACCGTGGAGTCTTGGTCGACAAACCTCGTTTTCACAAGTAATTCCATGTTGATTTCCTCATTCCATAAATTTATCCGCAATGCACGCATATATAAATCTAGCTAGCCACGCCGTGGTCGGTCGTGCTCGTATACGCGCTTCCTCTCTCCTCCCGAACTCTCGACCCGCCGGCGCGCTAGCTAGCACGATGACGACCGCTCGCTCCGTGGCGGTGCTCATGGCCGCCGTCCTGGTGGCCTCAGCCCTCTCCGGACCGCCGGCCTTCGCCGCCGCCGACGCCCACTGCGACCTCCAGAAGGACCTCCTCATAACGCAGAGCCTCGGCGAGCCTCAGAGCGACGGCTCATCGATGTACAGGGTGACCGTGACGAACCAGTGCGCCGGCGACGAACGCACGGGCAGGCCCTGCGTCATCTCCAGGATCCGCCTGCAGTGCGGCAACTTCCGCTCCGTCATCCCCGTCGACCCCAAGGTGCTCCGCGTCGTCGTCCCCGGCGTCTGCCTCCTCAACGCCGGCCACTCCATCCCGCAGGACCGCAACGTCTCCTTCGTCTACACCAGCTACGTGCGCGAAAACCTCTACGTCCTCTCCGCCACGTGCGGCCTCGGACGTTGATGTCGCTTTTGTTTTCCTCAACTGGCGCGTGTATGTCATCTTTAAAGTTTATAGACAGCGGTATGAAATTTTGGTAGGATCGATCAGATAATAGTTAGATGTGCCCGAAGAGATGTCGTTCAGGCGTGATTTGCTTTAGTTGTTTCACTTTTTTAATATAAAGTATGCACACTCGTGCCTATTTAAAAAAAAAAATCTTTAGTTGTTTCGTCACTCTGTTTACTCTGCAATGGTTTGTGCGTGTTATTTTAAGAAGAAATTGATATTGTGAGATTTGCATAATCTTGATCGATGCGCTTCCTTTTATGCTTAGATATACTTCTTGGTGGAAAAAAGTAGCATGATCTACTCTTGATGTAAACATAAGACACCAAAACGAAGACACACATTTGTATGAAACAAAATACCATGGCGAGCATCGATGAACAATGCCTCTCAGCAACAAATGGAGTGTTTTTGCAATTTTCTGTAATCTAAATTCACCAAAATTTATGTTCTAAATACAATTCCTGAGAAGGTCGGAACTCCATAAGAAATACGCTAACTACAACTTTATATAGGAAAGACAATAGGTGGATAAAAATACAACTATTTGATGTGTGAATTACACATGGAAGAAGATTGAATTTGGAACCTTTCAATTGAGAAAAGGCAGTTCAATTATGACTATGTATGCCTTTGGGAATTTGGTTTCCTCGATTTCCAAAGGAAATCCACAAACAACTTGTTGGAATCAAATTTCTCTAAGTTACTATATGTCTCTCTTTTCTAAAAACAAAAGGTACAAGTGTACAACGCACGAAGAATCACTCTAATTTTTCGCAAAAGATCACACAATATATGCTGAAGATTTTAGTCGTGAATTTGGACTAGACAAGACAAAAGGACATAGCCCATAAAGGAAATCACATTGTTCTTTTATCATATTTATCCCGCCTTAATAAAAATTCAACTGATAAGAAAAACACCATTCAAGATTGACTGAACTAATTGGTTCGCATCTTAGGATCTGCTTCTGAAAATTTATATAAAGATACTAAGCCCCCTAATTTTGGAGGCTCCTGATGCGTTTGTGTCGTTGATTGAGGGTTCCTATTTTTTTCTTTTTATTATTTCCCTTTTTGGTTTATTTTTATATTCTAAGCTCCATTTTTTCACATTTTAATTTATGAACATTTATTAAAATCTGTGAACAATTTTAAAAATTCCTTTTCTAAAATTCGTGACTTTTTCAGAAAAAAACAATACTGAATATTTTAAAGTTTGCAAACATTTTTTTAGTTTACAACGTTAAATTCTTATTTGTAAATAATTTTGAAATCCATGAATTTATTTAATATGTAATTTTTTTAAAAAAACCATGCTTTTTAAATTGCAATATTTTTGAATAACCAATATTTTTAGTTAACATCTTCTCATTTAACAAACTTCTTCCGAATAGTGATAGCTCGATTTTTTATAAGATAGCAATGGAGCGAGCGAAAACGTGAGAATCAACCGAGTTGAAAAGGGAGCCGACCTGAGCGAACGGGAGCTTCGTGGGCCTGACCATGTGAAAATTAGAGTAGCAATTTCACGGTTTCAGTGTGCAATAGGAGCTCACAAGCGCGAGAGCTATATATCGCCCATACTGATTTCTACTACGTCTCATATGTAGGGCTGGCTTTTAGGCTGGCCCAATAATATAGTTTCGTGCAAGTGTTTTTTGTGTTTTTTTTTTCGCATTGGTTTCTTCGGTTGTCTTTCGTTTTCTTTAATTTTTATTTTTATTTTCCATTTTATTTTTTATTCTTTCTTGGATTTTCTTTCTTTCATTTTCACCTGGTTTTTATATTTATTTTTAAATTTTTTCAACCGATGTCTATCTTTTTCATAAACATTGTACATTTTTCGTGTACACCATAAATACTTTTATAGTAAGTTTAACATTTTCAAAGACATGATTAACATTTTTAAAATATATTTTAATGTCTACCTTTATTCATACTCATGGTACATTTCCGTATAATCTTAAAAAATATACATTTATCATTTTTAAATACATAATTAAAAAATTTAGTCATGTTTTGAATATTTTTTCCAATATGTATTGAAAAGAATTCAAATACACACTGAATCATTCTTTTAATGATACAAGCCATTTGTTTAAATTATGTGAAAAAATTACATTGTGTAATTTAAACAAATCACAAATATTTCTTTCAAATGCATGAACATATTTTGAAATGTATCGTACTGTTTTTTGAATGGTACGATATTTTTAGGTTACCAAAACATTTGTTTAAATTGTATAATATTTTGAGCAATGTGACATACATTTTTTTCATATTCATGAACGTTTTTAAAATGTCACGTTCATTTTTTTTGAATGGTACAAACATTTTCTAAAAGTTGAGCGGACTTTTTTTGCGCTTCATAAACATTTTTTCAATGTGTGATGAACATTTTAAATAAATTAACTAAATTAATTTTCTTAGTGTTTCTGTTTAGTTTTTTCAAAATTTAAACAATAGTTTAAAACAAAAAATTACGTCTGTGATGTGAGCACGATGAAACACATGGTTACTGTTTCGGCCCACTATTGACTTTGTAGGCGACGTGATCTTTTGTCTTGTATAAAGCGAGATGTAGACTTGCCCGCCCTCATGATGCTCACACAACGACCATCGACTTACACCGACGCTGAAATGTGTAAGGACACTACAACGACGAATGAAACAACTAAACTCTCCTTTTAGAACTAATATGCCAAACACACACATCAGGAAATGCCCCCGCGTTGCCCCTTCGCGGTGGGCGGCGGCGGTGGGAGCTTTCCCGCACGCGTGTCCGATCTACCTTCTCCTCCTCTTGATTGGATATCGCGCAGACTCGCCCTAGTTGTGCCTCCTTCCCATGGCTCTTCCCTGGCCGGGCGGAATCCGACCTCAGTGTCCAGCCGCCGCCGGCGTGATTGGGTGCTGCCTCATCACATCTGCGCGAGCACGGATCTAGGCGCTAGTGGTGGCTAGGGGCATCGGCTGCCATTGGCACTACAACGGTGTCGTGGAGCTCGGACGCTCCAGCTTGTGCTGCAGTGGCTGCATCGTTGCGGATGGCTGTTGGGATCGGTTTTTGCCAGATTCGGCTTCTCCATCTTCGACTGCTATGGCAGCAATGGACGACCACTCCGGCCTGCGGCGGCGGCCTCGCTGCGGATTTCGGTGGCCATCGAAAGGTCTTTGTGAGGGATTCTCTCTCTAGATCCGGTGGTTGCATTCGGCGGTGAGAGGTAATCTATAGACGATGCCTTGACGCATAGGGTATGGTTGTGTGGCGACGACGGTCGGTTTTCTAGGCCAGCTGCTGGGGTCGCGAAAAGTGGTGAAGAAAACAAATGATTTGACTTCGACGAACTCCGGGGGTGAAAACCTAGGTTTGACCTGAGTTGGTTATACCTGGTAGTGATGATGTTTTTGCATCGTTGCTTTGTTGAAGGCATTGCTCAGAATGATTTTTTAGGATGAAAATCTAGAATCTAACTTCTGATGGTTGGAACGAGTGACGACGGTGCTTAAGTGTCGCTCCCTTCCTGAAGGCGTTACCGTTGAAGAATCTCGTTGCCCTTGTGGTGTCATGAGATAATTGGTGTGGATATGGTCATAGTTGTAGTTTGTCGACAATAGATTTGATCGCTTTGGGATTTTTTCTCTCACTTAGGCATAGCTTTGGTTTTATATGGCTTTGCTATTTGTCAGCGTGTTTTTATATGTGTGCATTGGTGTTGCCTGTGTACATCCTAACTATGAAGAAACCGGGTGTGTGCTTATTGTGTTTGTATACACTTGATGCTTTATTTTGAGTTAATAAAATTCACTCTTTATCGGGAAAAAAATCAGCACCCCATCATTCATACACTAACAAAAAACATCATCAGAACATAACTAAACTCGAACTAACGCAGATAAAACCAGAACGAAACAACCGACCGAAGATAATCCTAGCGAAGAACGGCGAACGGCGTGGCGATGCACCTCTTAAGCTAGATTTAATTTTAATGAAACGCTGTTGTGTTCCAAACGAAGTCAGAGAGACCCTGATCACTGACGCATATGGTGTGGATAAGAACATGCGTCTTCCTGTTTTCATCCTCGCGCCGTGCCGCCGGCAATCGGCCGGCCGGACTGCCATTCCCGTGTGGTTTAAAACTTTACATGGGCGAACGGAGTCACGGGCCCCAGCTCGATGAGGCACGGCGGTCAAGCAACTGGCAGCAGTTAGGCGCGATTTAACTGCGGCATTTGGTTTCTACTCCGTGTCAGTGCCCACGAGAAGCGCACGTTGGGAGGCCGTCCCTCCTGGGGAACGCACCGCTGCGGGAGGCATGTGGCATGTGGGATGCGTGGCCTGGGTGTGGGTGGGCGAGCGGCGAAAGACCGGGTCGACGAAATCTGCCGGGCGCCGTGGCGGTGGCCAAATGTCACTGGGGTCGCTGGACTCGTCGGGTCGCTGGCCATCGTCAGAGCGACACGCATGTTTGACGCTTTTTTTTTTTTCCCAGGTGCGTGTTTGACGCTTTTGACGTTTTGTGTTAGGCCATCATGCCTGATCATAAATCGGCCATCGTTGTTCAGATTTTATTTTCGGGATAATGGTTGTTTAAAATCAATCAGCCGGGCTAACACCCACTGCTAGCCTTTGGTCTGAGAGCATCTCCAGCCGTTGGCCCCGAAGAGGCGCTAAAAATCGCCCTCTGAAGGTGCACCGGCGCAAACCGCGTGCTGGGAGCGTGATGCCCCCCAGTCGCGGCGCCCATGATTTTTTGAAAACTAAAATCCGGCACAAACTAGGCGCAAATTCAACCAAACTTTGGCGAGTTCATACATAGTTAAAATATTTTAAAAAAAGAAAAAAAAAACGCTACTAGGCCCGCCGTCGCCCTCGCCGCTCCTCGCCGCCCGCCGCCCTTGAAGCTCTACATGCCGAGGAGCCTGTAGAACTGCGTGTAGTCGCCGCCACCGCCGCCGCCGCCGCCGCCGTCGTCGTCGCCTCCTCCGCGGACGCTGTCCTTGCTGCACCCCTTCCCAGGTTGGCGTGGCGGGTTGGACGGTCCGGGGGCGTCCTCGTCCTTGTCGCTGTCGAGGATCACCACGCCGTTCTCGTCCTCGCGCCCACGCTTGCGGGCGGCTATGTCCTCCAGGGCTCGGCGCTGCCGGGCCATCTCGTCGCGGAGGTAGTCGTCCCGCGCCCACTTTAGGGCCTCCTCGTCGGAGAAGCCGTGCCGGACTATGGCCTCGTACTCCGCGGGGAGGCCGGGCTCCGCCTTCGGCCTGACGAGGACGAGGCGGCCGGAAGTGGGGGAGGAGTCGGCGATGCGGACGCCGGAGCTGCGGGTGCGGTGGCTGACCGACGTGTCCTGGGGCTCCGGCTTGACGGGGCGGAGGCAGGGAGAGCCGGATGAGCGGCCGGACGAGGAGGAGGACGCCCCCGGGTCCATGCGCCTCGCGTCCACGAGCTCCCACGCCGGTGGGAGAAGGATGGGGGAGCGGGGTACTCCAGCCTGGGCGTGTTGCCGCCCTCGATGTACTCGAGGACGGCCTCCAGCGTGCGCCGGGCACGCCCCACCATCGGCGGCGACCTTCGGAGTTGAGCCTCCCGGAGGGCACAACGCCGTTGGTGGCCTCGAGCTGCTCGGCGTGGCGGCGACGGAAGTAGGGCTCCCACAGTGAGCTATCGGGGACGTACCGTGGGCCTTCCCTCGCCGCCTGCGGCAGAGAGGCGCGGATACGCGCGATCTCCGCACGCCGCGCCGCCCCGGTGGGCGGTGGTGGCACCGGGACCCCGCCGACGCTGATCCTCCACGCCCCGGGCACCCGCATGTCCGGCGGGACCGGGTACTCGGCCTCATAGAGGAGCCGAGCTTCGTCCTCGTGAAGGAGGCGGCGGCCGAAGCCGTTCGTCGTCGCCTGGGAAGCGCTCGGCCATGGTTGAACTGGAGATGGCGAGAGGAGAGGGAGGAACGGGGCGTCGGCGGTGGAGAGTCTGTGCGTCACCGGCGCGCTGGGGGCGGCTTATATAAGCGGAGGCGCCGCGCGTACGCGTGGCCGCCGTGTGTACGCGTGGCGGGCGAGGGACGCGTGTCGTCCGGTCTTCACTGCGCTGCGCGTGAGGCATCAATGGAGGAGGCTGACCGGCGCGGCAGCGCGCGGCAGCTTTGGCATTGATTCGCCGCGGGAACCAAGGCGATGAAGACGACGAAGCGGCGAGAAGAGCCGAGTCGCTGCCAAGGAGGGCCCGCGGATTTTCGCGCCAAAAACGATTCGGCTGGCGCCCCGAGCGCGCCGGGTTCGGCCTGGGTCCGCCGGCGCCAATTTCGGCTCGAGCCGGCGAAAAATGGGCCTTTGGGGGCGCGACTGGGCCGATATTTCGGCGCTGGCGGCCGAAAAATCGCCTGGGGGGGGGGCTTGTTGGGGTGCGGCTGGAGATGCTCTGATAGCCTGTGGTAGCAGTAGGCAGCGGAAGCATTACTTTGTTCTTTGGTTAATATAAGGGCATCTCCAACGGCAGTCCTGATGTCTACTACGCAACCTTCTTCTTGTAGACGTTGTTGGGCCTCCAAGTGCAGAGATTTGTAGGACAGTAGCAAATTTCCCTCAAGTGGATGACCTAAGGTTTATCAATCCGTAGGAGGCGTAGGATGAAGATGGTCTCTCTCAAACAACCCTGCAACCAAATAACAAAGAGTCTCTTGTGTCCCAAACACACCCAATACAATGGTAAATTGTATAGGTGCACTAGTTCGGCGAAGAGATGGTGATACAAGTGCAATATGGATGATAGATATAGGTTTTTGTAATATGAAAATATAAAAACAGCAAGGTAACTAATGATAAAAGTGAGCACAAACGGTATTGCAATGCTAGGAAACAAGGCCTAGGGTTCATACTTTCATTAGTGCAAAGTGCAAGTTCTCTCAACAATAATAACATAATTGGATCATATAACTATCCCTCAACATGCAATAAAGAGTCACTCCAAAGTCACTAATAGCAGAGAACAAACGAAGAGATTATTGTAGGGTACGAAACCACCTCAAAGTTATCCTTTCTGATCGATCTATTCAAGAGTCCGTAGTAAAATAACATGAAGCTATTCTTTCCATTCGGTCTATCATAGAGTTCGTACTAGAATAACACCTTAAGACACAAATCAACCAAAACCCTAATGTCACCTAGGTACTCCAATGTCACCTCAAGTATCCGTGGGTATGATTATACGATATGCATCACACAATCTCATATTCGTCTATTCAACCAACACAAAGTACTTCAAAGAGTGCCCCAAAGTTTTTACCGGAGAGTCAAGACGAAAACATGTGCCAACCCCTATGCATAAGTTCACAATGTTACGGAACCCGCAAGTTGATCACCAAAACATACATCAAGTGGATCACGTGAATATCCCATTGTCACCACAGATAAGCACATGCAAGACATACATCAAGTGTTCTCAAATCCTTAAAGACTCAATCCGATAAGATAACTTCAAAGGGAAAACTCAATCCATTACAAGAGAGTAGAGGGGGAGAAACATCATAAGATCCAACTATAATAGCAAATCTCGCAATACATCAAGATCGTATCACCTCAAGAACACGAGAGAGAGAGAGATCAAACACATAGCTACCAGTACATACCCTTAGCCCCGAGGGTGAACTACTCCCTCCTCGTCATGGAGAGCGCCGGGATGATGAAGATGGCCACCGGTGAGGGATCCCCCCTCCGGCAGGGTGCCGGAATAGGGTCCCGATTGGGTTTTCGTGGCTACAGAGGCTTGCGGCGGCGGAACTCCCGATCTATTCTGTTCCCCGAAGTTTTTAGGGTATATGGATATATATAGGCGAAAGAAGTCGGTCAGGGGAGCCACGAGGGCCCCACGAGGGTGGAGGGCGCGCCCCCTGCCTCGTGCCTTCCTCGTTGCTTCCCTTACGTACACTCCAAGTCTTCTGGATTGCTTCCGTTCTAAAAATAACTCTCCCGAAGGTTTCATTCCGTTTGGACTCCGTTTGATATTCCTTTTCTGCGAAACACTGAAACAAGGAGAAAAACAAAAACTGGCACTGGGCTCTGGGTTAATAAGTTAGTCCCAAAAATAATATAAAAGTGCATAGTAAAGCCCATTAAACATCCAAGATGGATAATATAATAGCATGAATACTTTATAAATTATAGATACGTTGGAGACGTATCAGCATCCCCAAGCTTAATTCCTGCTCGTCCTCGAGTAGGTAAATGATAAAAGAAATAATTTATGAAGTGTGAATGCTAGCAGGTGCACAAGTTTGGTCAATGATAATTTCAATCACCTTTTCTGGCATCATCATATGTCATAACTGTAGCTCAACTCATAGAACTTTTCATGATCAAGTAACAAGCTATTCACATGTTAAAGTATAGATCATAAACTTTCCTGAAAACTAACAGACTATGTTCTCAGTCATCAAACAATTGCAATTCATCTTATTTTCAGGAAGAGTCTATGTCAGAGCTTTGATTCCGCAAATCCCACATACTCAACTATCATATAGTCTTCCATGATTGCTACCACTCAAAGCATATTTTTAGAGCAAATAGTATTCATCGAACACAGAGAAAGATAGGGGCTTAATGTTTCGCCTCCCAACCTTTTACCTCAAGGGTAATGTCAACAATAATAATTCATGCTCAAATATATTTGAATGGCCATATATGCTTAGATCTTTCCATCACATGATGCTTGCCAACTAAAGAGTGGGTTGGAATGAGAAGGAATACTACTGACTCTTGCATAAAAGTAAAAGATAGGCCCTTCGTAGAGGGAAGCAGGGATTTGCAGAGGTGCCAGAGCTCGAAGCTAAAACAGAGATGAAAATAATTTTGAGAGGTATGCTTTCATTGTCAACATAACGACCAAGAGTTCCCAATATCTTCCATACTAGATACATTATAGGCAGTTCCCAAACAGAAAGGTAAAGATTTTACTCCCCCTCCACCAACAATCACACTCCACGGCTTGTCCGAAACAATGGGTGCCGTCCAACTATCAACAATCCTGGGGGAGTTTTGTTTAAATTATTTGCGAATTTGTTTTTGATCTTTTGATCATAGGACTGGGCATCCCAGTTACCAGCCATTTTCTCGTGAATGATGAGCGGAGTCCACTCATCGTGAGAATAACCCACCTAGCATGGAAGATACTGACAGCCCCTAGCCGCTACATGAGCGATTCGGGCATACAAAACAGATTATTATTTGAAGGTTTAGAGTTTGGCACATGCAAATTTACTTGGAACGGGAGGTAAATACCGCATATAGGTAGATATGGTGGATACTCATGGAAGAAACTTGGTTCAAGGAATTTGGATGCACAAGCAGTATTCCCGCTTAGTACAGATATTTTTGCTAGCAAAGGATTCTAAATAGCAAGCACCACATGTTAGAGGATCATAACAATATAACTTCTATACAAATATACCCAAGCATAACTCATTATGTTGTCTTCCTTGTCCAACTTCAACTAATTTGCTCAGGTTTGAAAATAATTAATGGGGCTCACAATCATAGAAGATGTCCAAGATAGTATATTTATATGTGAAATCTCTCTTCCTTCAATATTCTTTCATGAATTGTTCAAGTGACCAATACAATGTTTGCTAACCTTCAAAAAATTTACCACCTCTACTTCTTATATGTGAAGGCATTACTCCCCATGGGAAAGACATATGAAACATATATAATTTCAGATTTATGGCATTCAAATCATTCAACCATTTACTTATAGGATATAAGTGAAGCACACGAGTAAATGACAAACTACTCCAAAAAGATATAAGTGAAGATCAATGAGTAGTTAAATAATTATGTAGCTATGTGAAGACTCTCTCTCATTTAAGAATTTCAGATCTTGGGATATTTTTCAAACAGCAAGCAAAAAAAAATGACGCACCAAACAAAACACATATCATGTGGTGAATAAAAATATAGCTCCAAGTAAAGTTACCGATGAACGAAGACGAAAGAGGGGATGCCATCCGGGGCATCCCCAAGCTTAGGCTCTTGGTTGTCCTTGAATATTACCTTGGGGTGCCTTGGGCATCCCCAAGCTTAGGCTCTTGCCACTCCTTATTCCATAGTCCATCGAATCCTTACCCAAAACTTGAAAACTTCACAACACAAAACTTAACAGAAAACTCGTAAGCTCGGTTAGCGAAAGAAAACAAAACACCACTTCAAGGTACTGTAATGAACTCATTATTTATTTATATGGGTGTTAAACCTACTGTATTCCAACTTCTCTATGGTTTATAAACTATTTTATTAGCCATAGATTCATCAAAATAAGCAAGCAACACACGAAAACAGAATCTGTCAAAAATAGAACAGTATGTAGTAATCTGTAACTAACGCAAACTTCTGGAACTCAAAAAATTCATCCAAAATAGGACGACCTAGACAATTTGTTTATTGATCAGCAGCAATTTAAATCAATATTTTATCACGTTCTGGTGATTTTTAACAATTGTTTTCGTGAACAGAAAGTTTCTGGAATTTTCAGCAAGATCAAATAACTATCATCCAAGAAGATCCTATAGGTTTAACTTGGCACAAACACAAATTGAAACACAAAAACAAATCTAACCAGAGGCTAGATCAAATATTTATTCCTAAACAGAAGCAAAAAGAAAAAAAACTAAAAATAAAATTGGGTTGCCTCCCAACAAGCGCTAACGTTTAACACCCCTAGCTAGGCATGATGATTTCAATGATGCTCACATAAAAGATAAGAATTGAAACATAAAGAGAGCATCATGAAGAATATGACTAGCACATTTAAGTCTAACCCACTTCCTATGCATACGGATTTTGTAAGCAAACAACTTATGGGAACAAGAATCAACTTGCATAGGAAGGTAAAACAAGCATAACTTCAAGATTTTAAGCACATAGAGAGGAAACTTGATATTATTGCAATTCCTACAAGCATACATTCCTCCCAATTTTCAGTATCATCATGAATGAATTCAACAATATAACCAGCACCTAAAGCATTCTTTTCATGATCTACTTGCATAGAAATATTATTACTCTCCACATAAGCAAAATTCTTCTCTTGAATAATAGTGGGAGCAAACTCAACAAAATAATTATCATGTGAGGCATAATCCAATTGAAAACTAAAATCATGATGACAAGTTTCATGGCTATAATTATTCTTAATAGCATACAAGTCATCACAATAATCATCATAGATAGGAGGCATGCTTTCATCATAGTAAATTTGCTCATCAAAGCTTGGGGGACAAAAAATATCATCTTCATCAAACATAGCTTCCCCAAGCTTGTGGCTTTACATATCATTAGCATCATGGGTATTCAAAGAATTCATACTAACAACATTGCAATCATGCTCATCATTCAAGTATTTTATGCCAAACATTTTAATGCATTCTTCTTCTAACACTTTGGCACAATTTTCCTTTCCATCATTCTCACGAAAGATATTAAAAAGATGAAGCGTATGAGACAAACTCAATTCCATTTTTTTGTAGTTTTCTTTTATAAACTAAACTAGTGATAAAACAAGAAACAAAAAGATTCGATTGCTAGATCTAAAGATATACCTTCAAGCACTCACCTCCCCGACAACGACGCCAGAAAAGAGCTTGATGTCTACTACGCAACCTTCTTCTTGTAGACGTTGTTGGGCCTCCAAGTGCAGAGGTTTGTAGGACAATAGCAAATTTCCCTCAAGTGGATGACCTAAGGTTTATCAATCCGCGGGAGGCGTAGGATGAAGATGGTCTCTCTCAAACAACCCTGCAACCAAATAACAAAGAGTCTCTTGTGTCCCCAACACACCCAATACAATGGTAAATTTTATAGGTGCACTAGTTCGGCGAAGAGATGGTGATACAAGTGCAATATGGATGATAGATATAGGTTTTTGTAATCTGAAAATATAAAAACAGCAAGGTAACTAATGATAAAAGTGAGCACAAACGGTATTGCAATGCTAGGAAACAAGGCCTAGGGTTCATACTTTCACTAGTGCAAAGTGCAAGTTCTCTCAACAATAATAACATAATTGGATCATATAACTATCCCTCAACATGCAACAAAGAGTCACTCCAAAGTCCCTAATAGCGGAGAACAAACGAAGAGATTATTGTAGGGTACGAAACCACCTCAAAGTTATCCTTTCTGATCGATCTATTCAAGAGTCCGTAGTAAAATAACATGAAGCTATTCTTTCCGTTCGATCTATCATAGAGTTCGTACTAGAATAACACCTTAAGACACAAATCAACCAAAACCCTAATGTCACCTAGATACTCCAATGTCACCTCAAGTATCCGTGGGTATGATTATATGATATGCATCACACAATCTCAGATTCGTCTATTCAACCAACACAAAGTACTTCAAAGAGTGCCCCAAAGTTTCTACCGGAGATTCAAGACGAAAACATGTGCCAACCCCTATGCATAAGTTCTCAATGTTACGGAACCCACAAGTTGATCACCAAAACATACATCAAGTGGATCACGTGAATATCTCATTGTCACCACAGATAAGCACATGCAAGACATACATCAAGTGTTCTCAAATCCTTAAAGACTCAATCCGATAAGATAATTTCAAAGGGAAAACTCAATCCATTACAAGAGAGTAGAGGGGGAGAAACATCATAAGATCCAACTATAATAGCAAAGCTCGCGATACATCAAGATCGTATCACCTCAAGAACACGAGAGAGAGAGAGAGAGAGAGAGATCAAACACATAGCTACTGGTACATACCCTCAGCCCCGAGGGTGAACTACTCCCTCCTCGTCATGGAGAGCGTCGGGATGATGAAGATGGCCACCGGTGAGGGATCCCCCCTCCGGTAGGGTGCCGGAACAGGGTCCCGATTGGTTTTTCGTGGCTACAGAGGCTTGCGGCGGTGGTACTCCCGATCTATTCTGTTCCCCGAAGTTTTTAGGGTATATGGATATATATAGGCGAAAGAAGTCGGTCAGGGGAGCCACGAGGGCCCCACGAGGGTGGAGGGCGCGCCCCCTGCCTCGTGCCTTCCTCGTTGCTTCCCTTACGTACACTCCAAGTCTTCTGGATTGCTTCCGTTCCAAAAATAACTCTCCCGAAGGTTTCATTCCGTTTGGACTCCGTTTGATATTCCTTTTCTGCGAAACACTGAAACAAGGAGAAAAACAGACTAGCACTGGTCTCTGGGTTAATAAGTTAGTCCCAAAAATAATATAAAAGTGCATAGTAAAGCTCACTAAGCTTCCAAGATGGATAATATAATAGCATGAATACTTCATAAATTATAGATACGTTGGAGACGTATCAAGTCCCCTAAAACAAACACATTATATGTTTATGGACTATCTAGATTAGATAAGTACGCGAAAACGAATGCGAGTGCCGGTCATCCAACCGCATCTATTAAACGTTCATCCAGGACCAGTCAATTTAATTTCAAATGCATAGCAATATGAGTAAATTAAAATAAAAGAGCTCATACCGTCCATAACAAAAAGGGTGGTCATAGTTTTTACATGCACTCGATCACAAAAGTTTCGGTCCGGCCATCCGTGCAAAAAAAATTGTTTTCCCCTGCCAGACCGGCTGTCCGAGCCTTGTCGCTCACTCTATTGTCGACTCCTCCTAAGCATCCACCTCATTCGGCCGTCTCCATCTCGGCCGCCAAGCACTTCAACATCTTGACACGAATGGCGTGCACAATCATTGCTGCATCGTCGTCCAACTCCTGTATCCTCATGGTCAACATCTTGGTATCCCCCGAAGCGGCGGCGAGCTCAACCCTTCTCTCTTCGAGCTTGATCTTCTTCTCTTTAAGACTGATCTTCTTCTCGGTCACCGCCATCAAGATGTTGATCCTCTCGTTCTTCTTTTCCTCCTTCACGTCGGTGCGCTTGACACATGCACCATCCTTCTTCGCTAAGATGCCCTCGAACATCTCCGTCATCTTGGCAGTCGCCCCTTGTCGCTTCTCCTTCTCCTCATTCCACTTCTTTCCCCGGAACACCCTTCTAACCTTCTTGGGCGACTCTTTTGTTGGGCCGGTTGGATGATCCACTTCTTCCTCATTGTCGAAGCCGACGGTCTTGATGGAGCTGGCAATGTATAGTTGCCACTTGGGTTGCCCATTCAACTTCAACCAACAATGTATGAGGACAATTTCGTCTTCTCCGTCTTCAAGAACAAGTTGTATATCCGGCCAAATGACCAACATGTAGAGAATATCTGGCCAACAAGTTGCATATTCGACCAAATGACCAACACATATAAAAACTTACTTGCTCGACGATTAGTGCACTACTTCCCACCGACCAATTAGTTCTTTCAAATTGTTGCATTATTTCCGCATGACCTCTTGGATGATGTACCATCGATGGTTGAGTGACTTTGTACCACGGTCATGGATGAGTTCGTCGCGGCAAGGCTCAAAATTCTTATGCTCATGGCACTGAGAATGGATGTTGGACCGGCACCGACGCTGGAACCCCGCATCCGCAGCCCAGCCCCGCCCGACCCGTCCACCTCATCCCTGGCCCGTCACACGGGCCCGCCTTCCTCGTCACCCTTCCTTTTTTTGACCGCCTCATTTTTTGCTTTCTTTTTTAGGCGGCGGGCTTGATGTGTCGTCGAGTTGATCTTCCAGCGGGCTAGTACGGGTCCATGTGACGACAGAAGCAAAAAAACACATGAATTAGGGTGGAGGGCGGTAGCAATCGGAGTGGAGAGGGTGGGGAAAGGAGGAATTTGGCGCACAAACAACGCGGACCGACCCAAATGCACGGGCTCCACCTTGATTTTTTTGGGCCGCAGTGTTAAGGTCCAACGTGGCGGGGCTCCGGACTCTCGCAAAGCCCCTCATACTTTGCTTTTGGTTTGCAGGAAAATGAACACGCGGACGCGTTCACAGACAAATATAGATCCGTGTTGGATGGCTTGCAATGTCCGGACAGTTTGACCCGGACGTTTGCGGGCATTTTGAGGGTCAGCCCTAAGTTTTTTTTTTCAAAAACACTCATATCTATCATAAGGCTCACTAACAGTATAAAACACCTTCAACATAATAGAAATTACATCAAGGTCCATAGACCAACATGTGGCCACTATTGTGATCAGTACAAACCATTGACATTGTCGTTCCCTTACCGGTTAGGCCTACCTTGTCGATGGTAGACGAGAAGTCTTTGTGCACGTGCCCCAGAATTGCAGTCGTGTCATTAAGCCCTTTAATAGATCGGAAGCGCCTCACACCAAATTTCATCGTCTTGCTCGTGCGGTGAGGAACACTAGCCTTACCACCCCAAATAGACGGCAAGAATCTACACCGAAGCTCCGCTAAATTAATCTCAATGGATGAACTTGAGGAGAATCGAAACCCAAAAGACTAGCTAAAATATGAAGCAGTTGTTGGAGTAAGCGACATGTAATGCTTGCAAACAAAAGTTTCTACCCCATAAATCAAGAACATGTTGTGGAGATTGATCACAAGTTTACCACTAGACACATAGTTCCATAAAGAAAGTAGAGTTGTAGTAGCGTGTCGAGCAGTCCAGCCATCCTTCTCCTCCTTTGCCCCTCGAACAGAAGATTGTGGAACTCCCAAATGGTTTGTCGAAGGGGTACAGGTGCACCGCCTCTAAGGTATTCATGCGTACATGGAAGAACTTCATATGACAAATTGCTAGATTCGATAGCACAACCTAGGCACGAATGTGGGGATGGCTAAGTTAACATAACGTCTCATGAACTATCAACTGACATCAAAAACTTCAAGGGCACCGCCCTACCACTTGTAAACTTTGGTGCTTGGTTCACATGAAAGGAAAAACGCAAAAATTAAGTAAACAAAGTCAAATTGACAGTGTTATGGACCAAGGATGCCTCATCATTCTGGAAGCTGGCTTAAGCAGGCCGGGCCGGGGCCCCTAGATCGGTTTATGCACTGGGCCATCGTATTGGTATATGGCCAATTATAGATCAAGATCTGGAGGACTTGGAGTACACGTCAAGGAAACAGGCGTCCAGGAGTTCTCCCCCGTAACTGGCTAGGATCCTATAACCCTAGTACCCGGTACCCATATAAATCATGGATATGCTAGTCAATAGACATCTAACCATAGAGTTGATACTCAATCCTGAAAGTCCGTTATATTGACTAGAGGGGGGTGAATAGGCGATTTTTACAAATTCGTCAATGAGAAAATTCAAGGTGAGGAATTTCCTAAGCAACGAACTACTTAGCAACGAAATAAGTACTCAAATGCAAGAATAACAGAATAGTAGCACCGTCATCATGATGAAATGAAAAAAAGCACAGAGTACAAGCAACGTGAACACAGGATAAGCAGGCTGAAGACAAAGTGACTGAAGAATTAGGAATGAGGATTTTGAGAAAGTCTTCAGTCAAAGTCTTCAAACAGTAACGATCAAGTACAACAGCATATGAATGAGGAAATGAAAGGGTTGAGGAAATAGAACCAGTGGCTTGGTGAAGACAATGATTTGGTAGACCAGTTCCAACTGTTGTGACAGTCGTACGTCTGGTTGGAGTGGCTAGGTATTTAAACCTGAGGACACACAGTCCTCACCGTATTCTCCTTGAGCTAAGGTCACACAGACCTCGCCCAATCACTCGTGTTAAGTCTTCAGGTGACTTCCAAACCTTCACAGGCTCGGTCACTCGGCGATCAACAATTTTCTCTTGGATCCTCTAGACCATGACGCCTACCCGTCTGGAGGATGCACAGTCCTCAAAGGTAACAAGCGTCGCTTCCACACAGGAACAATCTCTTCAGTGATGCTCAATCACTTTAGGTTTGTAGGTGTTTGGGTTTGGGTTTTCCGCACTTGACGATTTTCGCTCAAAGTCCTCGGAGGATGGGATGCTTTCAATGACAAGTGTTAGTTTCTCTCGGAGCAGCCAACCAACTAGTGGTTATAGGGGGGTGGCTATTTATAGCCTAGGGAGCAGCCCGACATGATAAGACATAAATGCCCTTCAATGATATGACCGTTAGGTGGGTAGATATTTTGGGACAGCTGGCGCATAGCACAACAACGGTCGGATATTGATTATCAAATTCCTCAGGGCTATCATGTTCCTCACTTGTAGGCAATCTGCACTGACAAATTCCTAACTCCTTAGTCAGAACAAATTCCTCAGAGACCAGAAGATCTTCGTCTCTGTCACTGAAGAAATTGACTGAACTGTATGAGATCTCCAATGGCTTCACTCGAAAGGATTGGGTAGGTGTAGGATTTTGAGATGAGCATCACTTGGAAGCTTTTCCTTAGTTTTACCTCGACCCCCTTTAACAGTGCGGTGTTTCCTATGACTCAAGAAAGAGAAAATGAAACTACGAAAACAGAAGTCTTCATGCTTCATAATCCTCGCATGAATACCAAGTCTTCAAGGTCACACCAATTTCTTCACTTTCAAAGTCTTCAAGAAAACCAAAGTCTTAAGCTGAAGACATTCATTTTTAGGGGTCGACTTTCATCGTAAGTATCAAACTCATCATATACTTATAGACCTGTGTACACTCACAAACTCATTAGTCCCTTAACCTATAAGTCTTCAATACAGCAAAATCACTAAGGGCAGTAGATGCACTTACAACCTCCCCCTTTTTGGTGATTGATGACAATATAGGTTAAGTTTTCAACGGGGATAAACATATGAAGTGTAAGTATTGATTTTGAGGAATTTGATTGCAAGATATAGAAGAACTCCCCCTGAAGATGTGCATATTTCAGGAATTTGCTTTGAATAGCAAATGCACGTTGTAGAGTAGAATCATGGAGACCTCCCCCTATATCTTGTAGTTCATACACGCATTTAACATATGATATGAAGAATTTGAGATGCATGATGAAATATGGTGTCTGATGAAATTCAGCATGTGTGCATTAACGTACTTGAGGAAATAGCATGCAGAAAACAGAGCAAAAGTATCCGACCATCATAGGACTTAAGTTTACAACTCAATCAACAAACACTTCAGAAGAGCGAGAGTTGTAACTTAACAAAAAAATGCCCATATATAGCGACCCGCTTGAAGACTAACTCAAATTTCTCCCCCTTTGTCATTGAATAACCAAAAGGGACGGAAAAATGAGGACTAACGCCCCTGAAGAATAACATCATGATGTCGATGGAGGAGCACCAGCGTTGTTGGGGTCGTTCATTGGAGTAGGGCCTGCCGCAGTGTCATTCAGATCTTTGGCTTCGTCTCTCACGCGATGAGGAATATGAGCTTGCAACCAGCTGAGAAACTTTAACCTTCTTGAATTTCTTCGAAGGTGGCTGTGACCAGTCAAAGTCCTGTTGGAAGCCATCTCTTTGAGATCTTTAGCACTATAGAGATTAGACATAATAGCCCAAGTGCGGTCAAAGACTTCATGCAAGTAATAGTGATTCTTCTTCACAGAGTTTTGAGTGACTGTCATGTTATGAAGAATAGCACCAAACTGTCTCTTGACCCACTTGTGATTTCTGTCAACTTTCCGATGGAGGCTGAGGAGAAGTTCTCGATCAGTCATCACATGTGGAGCAGTGGCTTGAGGAAATTGCTTTGAAGCATTTGCGGCAGAGTCATGTGTGGCAGAGTCATCATTGGTGGAATAAGAAGCAGCTTTGCAAAACTGTCCATCCAATGGACGAGTGCCTTCATCGATAACAGCAGCCTTGCCCTTCTCACCAGCTGAGGAAATGGTCCTTTTGAGGACTTCAATCGAGGGCAAATAGCTGAGATGATTTTCAAAGTCAGCCTTGTAATGAATTGAATACCTTGATCTGATGAATCTCATAATCCAGGGAGCGTAAGGCTTCAACTCAAAAGGTGACAAAGCAGCATTGGCCAAAGTCCTCATGAAGAAATCATGGTAGTTGATGGGAATACCATGTGTGATATTGAAAAGCAGATTCTTCATTATCCAAAAACCTCTTCTTCATCAAAGTTGATTGGACTGAGGGTTTTGGTCAAAATGCGATAAATGATTCTTGGCACATAGAGCAAATCCTTGACAAGGAATTTGGTCCTTGGAGCTTGTCCTGGCTTCAATGGCTTCATCAGCACTTGCATCAGATGGTTTGAAAGTTTAGGTTCAGCATATATGAGCCTTGCACCTTCAGTGGGAGGACTAACTGGGACGCATGAAGCAATTCAGAGGTCGGAGCTTTATAGTGAGTATTTTTGGTTATCCAGTCAAGTTCCCATGAACTGACATCTTCAACATTTCCAGTGATGTGCAGCGTGGCGAGGAATTGAAGAATGAGCTCTTCATTCCAATCGCAGATGTCGGTGTAGAATTTGAGTAGCCCAGCGTCATGAAGAACACTGAGGAGTGGGGTGAAGCACGGTAGAGACTCCATATCCACATGAGGAAGTTGCTCATGGTCAAAAACTTTGTCCTTGTAAAACAACAATGAGGAATAGAAATTCATCTTGGTGGCAGTCCAAAAATGCTTGCGACGAAGTCGAGCAGAGTCGTATGGATTGAAGTCATAGAAGAAATGATGCTCAACAAAGAAATCATCAGCCTTGAACTTCTACTTCTTGGTGTGAGGATTCTGTGGCTTGGGCTGAAGATTTGCGGTGGAAGCGTTCACAGCCTCTTGACGCACCACCTCTGGAGCCACAGGCTTAGGAATTTCAGGAGCAATTTCATCAGCAGCAGCCTTGGCCTGCATTTCTTCAACGCTAGTGGCTGGAACTTCTTATGGAATAGAAAGAAGTGAAGCTTGATGTTCTTCAGAGCTCGTGTCAATTTCTTCTGTTTGGACCGGGGACTGAGGAAGTTGATGCAGAGGAGTAGTCAGTGGTGAATTGGGGTGATGACTTTCCCAGTAGTCATCATGCTGAATAGGAGTGGTTGACCCAATATCCACATCTTCATCTTCTTCATCAATTTCTTAAATGCCTGCCTCTTCAGCTGTGAACTGAGGCATAGGCGATGATACCAGTGGGGTTGATGGGATATCATCCACTTCAATTTCTTCATCCAACTGCTCTGACGAAGCAGCAGAAGGATTTTCCTCATCCGAGTCGCTGGGAATAACATATTCCTCACCAAAGGGAACAATCTCCTTTGATGGCATGCTTGATATCGGAACAACATCAATTGGATTTGCATAAGAGCTTGTCAAAGTCTTCACTTTCTTAGGAGCTGAATACTCTGAGATTGATGATGCTTTCCTTTTCTTCACAGCTGCTCGCTCCGCAGCTTTGGTCTTCTTCGCTTCTGATGCAGAAGGAAGGTTGATACTTGTCATCTGTGCAGGAGGAGCAGAGGAAATAGGTTCCATTTCTTTAGGCGCAACTGATGCAGTTGCCCTGGCATGTTCAGTTTCCTCAGGCACAGTAGCAAATGCTTCAATTGGCCTGGCTTGTTCATCAGGCGCAACATTGGTGGTTGCCCTGGCGATTTCTTCAATTGCTGGAATTTCTTTATCAGCCCTGGTGCTCTCATTTTCTTCAACAGCCTGATTTTCATCAGCCGTGCTTACATGTTCTTCAATAGGTGTCTCAGCCTGAGGAATTTCCTGTTGCGATGAAGCTGCAATATTTGGAGTGAATCCCTTCACCATTTTGACGAACCAGACTTTGGCTCCTAGCCAATCAGCATAGTATCTATCAAATTCATCGCTGAGGCCTTTGATTTTTGTTTGCAGATTTACAAGTTCATCAGGAGATAGCTTCAGAACATTTTTCTTCAGAAAGCGCTCTTTCTTGTACTGAGCTTTCTTGACTTTCCTCCCCTGTTCAAATTTCCATTTCTCTTCATTTATGAAGGCCGTCAACATGTGACTTTGTCCAGGAGTGAGGTTGAAATCAGGCAAAGGAGTGTTGGGGTCCTTGTGCCATATGTCGATGAAGTCGAGGATCAACTTTGGATCGAGCATGAGTGGCACATTGCTGCCTTTGGCTCCAGTGGCCCTTTGTTGTCTGTCTCTGATGATTTCAGCTAGTTTTTCATCATCAGCTTCGTCTTCACTGGACCATACTTGAAAGGCGACCTGCTTCTTGTGAGGACTTGGCCTTGTGACGCGTCCAGCAGCAGCCTTTTTCTTCAGCAAGGTCAGAGTTGTTGAAGACTGAGGAGGAGTTCAAGAACTTGCAGAAACTCCTGAAGAAATTGATATTCCAGTGGTCCTTTGGCAAGAGGCGAGATGCGCAGGTGCCGAGGACTTTGCAGTAGTTGTTGAGGATCTTTTAGTGGGAACTGGAGCTGCTTTTGAGGAAGTAGCTTGAGGCACAGGCCGTGAGGGCATTGCAGCTGAGGAACTGGGCTTATAAGCAGGCTTCTTTGGCATAGCCTTCTTAGGCTTGCTAGCAGAGGCCTCAGCAGTGGCAGCAGCAGAATCTTCATTGAATTTCTTCACAGCTTCTTTTGCCATTTTGGCTAGTTTAGCTTGGCGCTTGGCCGATTCCTTGGGAAATTCTTCACCTCTTCTGATGCTAGAGGGATCAGCAACTTGACCTGGTGCCAATGGAGGTCTTGGGCATGGAGGGTTAACCACGAATTTCTTCATGTACTTGGGAGTAACATAGTGATACTCCCTCCATTCTCTAGCCCATCTTCTTTCAATCCGCTGAATGCGCACTTTGCACTGATTTTTGTTCTCCTTGCCATGCTTGGCTTCATCAGGAGTGCAATATTCATCATATATGTCTTCAGGGATTTCAAAAAGCAGTATTTGACTTTGGCCTCTTTCCTCCCTTCTGAGGTCTTTTACCATCAGCCATTTTCTTCACTTGAGGATTTTGAACAATCAAGTTTTTTGACGAGGTATGCAATTTGTCTTCGAGGAACGCTACAAATGAGTTAAGTTGATGAGAACCTAGAGATTCAACAGCGGATATGTGTACCTGTGAACAGAATATAGGTGCGAAGAACTTGGAGAGGTCATATGCATTCTCAAAAGTTTTTCAAAAGAAACAAGTTTGAGGAATTTGACCAGGGATGTCTTGAGGAATTTCACTAAGTGTGCTTTGACTTAGGTTCTGGAGTTGTATAGATTGAAAATTCACACAACTGAGGAATCTTCAAGAAAAATGTTGCTTAGAGAAACAAATCAAGAACAGATGCAACTGTGGTGTTTAAGAGTGTGGAAGTTGAAGAATAAACACCTTTTGAAGATTTTGTGGAAATCATCAGAATCAACAAGGGCAGTAAAAATAGATTTTATTTACCTTGACGAAGAACACGATGAACTGAGAGTAGAAGTTGAGAAGCTCGTTGAGGGAGTCCTGGATTAGGGGGTCCTCGGACTGCCGGACTATATACTTTGGCCGGACTGTTGGACTATGAAGATACAAGATTGAAGACTTCGTCCCGTGTCCGGGTGGGACTCTCCTTTGCGTGGAAGGCAAGCTTGGCAATACGGATATGTAGATCTCCTCCCTTGTAACTAACTCTGTGTAACCCTAGCCCCCTCCGGTGTCTATATAAACCGGAGGGTTTAGTCCGTAGGACAAGAACAATCATAATCATAGGCTAGCTTCTAGGGTTTAGCCTCTACGATATCGTGGTAGATCAACTCTTGTAATACTCATATCATCAAGATCAATCAAGTAGGAAGTAGGGTATTACCTCCATCGAGAGGGCCCGAACCTGGGTATACATTGTGTCCCCCGCCTCTTGTTACCATCCATCTTAGACGCACAGTTCGGGACCCCCTACCCGAGATCCGCCGGTTTTGACACTGACATTGGTGCTTTCATTGAGAGTTCCACTGTGCCGTCACCATAAGGCTTGATGGCTCCTTCGATCATCGACAACGATGTGATCCAGGGCGAGGTTTTCCTCCCCAGACAGATCTTCGTATTCGGCGGCTTCGTACTACGGGCCAACTCGCTTGGCCGTCTAGAGCAGATCGAGAGCTACGCCCCTGGCCGTCAGGTCAGGTTTGGAAACTCAATCTATACTGCCGACATCCACGAAGACTTGATCTTTGACGGATTCGAGCCTATGTCAGGTGCGTCGCACAGTCACGACGAGCATGACTTAGCTCTGTCATCGGACGGTGTTCGGGAGATCACACCTGTGGCTACTCCGGTCCTCAATCTGGAGCAGATTGCGCCGTCCGAGGACGGGTGGATGGACCCCACCACGGAGGCTGCACACCCAGCGGTGATAAAGCCGAATACTGACTTCATCTCTTACGAGACCTGTGTTGTCGGACCCTTGGATTCGTCCCCGGCCACGGGCTCCAAACCGCGTGCGTCCGTGCCTATCGAATCTGGTTGGGCACCGATCATGGAGTTTACCTCCGCGGATATTTTCCAGCACTCGCCCTTGGGCGACATGCTAGATTCTTTAAAGTCTCTCTCCTTGTCAGGAGACCCTCGGCCGAACTATGTCCAGCTCGAGTGGGAAGCGGACAACGAAGAAATTCGGTCCCCACCCACCACCCACTTGATAGCCACTGTCGACGATTTAACCGACCTGCTTGATTTCGACTCCGAAGACATCGACGGTATGGACGACGATGCAGGAGAAGAACAGGAACCACCGCCCACAGGGCGCTGGACTGCGACCTCATCATACGATATATACATGGTGGACACCCCCAAAGAAAACAACGACGAGGAACGGGAAGAAGCAGCGAAGGATAGTTCCCTCGAGAAGCAACCAAAGCGACGATGTAGGCGCCGCTCAAAATCCTGCCTCGGCAAAAACAGCGATAACAGCGCAAGAAAGAATAATACCCCGGTCGACTCCAAAGGAAACGACGACCACATGGACCTAGCGACAGAGCAGGATGAGCCAGCGGATGGCGAACATAGTACGGGGCCGCTGTCCGATCACGGCGACGCCGAGGGTAAAGATAATCAGCCTGTCTCCGGAGAGGAGAACAGTCCGGACGATGATGCACACATCATCCCGGAAAGGCACTTGGAGCAAGAGAACCTCCATAGAAGGCTTATTGCCACCGCGAGGAGTCTAAAGAAGCAGAAGCAAAGGCTCAAGTCCGCGCAAAACACACTCAACAGGAGATGGAACAAAGTGCTCGACACTGAAGAAAAGTACGGTGGCAGTCGCCACAAAAAGAGCTATCCAAAGCGCAAGTTGCTGCCTGAATTCGATGATGAGGCTTTAGAGCCTATACAGCCGAAAAATAAAACGGCCGATCAGGCAGATCGACCACCCCGTGACCGCGATAGGGCGGCTAACGATGTCGGTATGACTAGGTCCATCTATGGATCTAGGAAGCGTGCTCCGGCACAAAATCAAAACCGAACACTACAACCATCAGAACGCCATGACACATCCAAATACAGGGGTGCAGCGCACCCCCTATGCTTCACCGATGAGGTGCTGGATCACGAATTTCCAGAGGGATTCAAACCCGTGAACATAGAGGCGTACGACGGAACGACAGACCCTGGGGTCTGGATCGAGGACTTTATCCTTCATATCCATATGGCTTGTGGAGATGATCTCCATGCCATCAAATACTTTCCCCTCAAGTTGAAAGGACCAGCTCGGCATTGGCTGAAGAGCCTCCCTGAAAACTCAATTGGAAGTTGGGAAGAGCTTGAGGACGCTTTTAGGGCTAATTTTCAAGGGACTTATATCCGACCTCCGGATGCAGACGATTTAAGTCATATAATTCAACAGCCCGGAGAGTCAGCCCGAAAGCTTTGGAACAGATTCCTCACTAAGAAGAATCAAATTGTCGACTGCCCAGACGCCAAAGCCTTAGTGGCTTTCAAACACAGCGTCCGGGACTAATGGCTCGCCAGACACCTCGGCCAGGAAAAACCGAGGACAATGGCAGCCCTAACAAGCCTTATGACCCACTTTTGCGCGGGCGAAGATAGTTGGTTGGCCCGTAGCGGCACCAGCAACCCAGGCACATCTGAAGTCAGGGATGGTAATGGAAAACCATGACGCAACAAAAGCAAGCGTCAAAACAATGAAGAAAACCCAGATAACACGGCGGTAAACGCCGGATTCAGGGGCCCACGACCCGATCAACGGAAAAAGCCATTCAAGGGCAGCAGAGATGGACCGTCCAGCCTAAACAAGATTCTAGAAAGATTATGTCAGATTCATGGCACCTCCGACAAACCTGCAAATCATACCAACAGAGAATGCTGGGTCTTCAAGCAGGCCGGCAAGCTAAACGACGAACACAAGGGGAGGGAGACACCAAGTGAAGACGAGGATGAGCCTCGCCATCCAAACACTGGGGGGCAGAAAAAATTCCCACCAGAGGTCAAAACAGTGAACACGATTCACGCAACGAAGAGGAGGAGCAAATGCGCACTCCGAGACGTATGCACCGGGGAGCGCGTCACCCCCAAGTTCAACCCTTGGTCGGCCTGTCCGATCACTTTTGATCGCAGGGATCATCCGACTAGTATCCGGCACGGAGGATCGGCTGCCTTGGTACTAGACCCAATAATCAATGGATACCATCTCACCCGAGTCCTTATGGACGGCGGCAGTAGTCTTAATCTGATATATCAGGACACAGTCCGCAAAATGGGGATAGACCCGACAAGAATCAGCCAAAGCAATACTACCTTTAAAGGAGTAATACCAGGCCCAGAGGCCCGCTGCACGGGCTCTCTAGTACTAGAGGTTGTATTCGGTTCTCCCAACAACTTCCGAAGTGAAAGGTTAACCTTCGACATCGCTCCATTCCGAAGCGGCTATCAAGCACTACTCGGAAGAACGGCCTTCGCTCGTTTTAACGCAGTACCGCATTATGCTTATCTTAAGCTTAAGATGCCCGGTCCACATGGCATCATCATAGTTAGCGGAAACACAGAGCGCTCCTTGCGTGCGGAAGAATGTGTGGCGGCTTTAGCAGCCGAACACTGACCGGCCTCTCCAACCAGAATAAATGATCGGTCGTCAAGACCGCGGACACGGCTAGACGAGTCCGGCACAGCACTAGCTGTAACAGCTCAGATATACCTGAGGTTGGGTCGAGGGATATACCCCCATAGGTGGTGCTAGGGGCTTCCCGCATGTGAAAAGAACTATAGTTCGGCTTGACCTTATTTAGATTGAATTTTAATGGTTTATTAAGAATAACCAATTTTTTCGCACGAAAACTTTCACTTAGGTTTTTCTCTTTTACCGATGATAATCGTGCTACACCCTTCCAGGATACGGCACAACGGAGACACAGGCGCAGACGTGCAGCAGGGCCCCGCTCAAATGTTTCTTTTTAGATTAAGACCCTGTGTAAACCTTTCTTACTGTCTCTTGTTGCTTCACACCCTCCGGATACTCAACACAACCGAGAGGGATGCTGGCGTTATTGGCATTTCGCCACGTCTGACTAATGCACATACCTGGAAATTCAGGGTTCATTATCAAGGGCGTTACTCAGCCCGTTATATGTTGCAAAGACCGAATACCTTAGGGAGTGTTCGGCGTCGCGAGTTTGGCCTTATATGCATCAGCTCAGAATCATGTCTTTGGTCAAAAGTTGGGTTTGCCCGGCTCCCGTGTTTTGCTACCTTAGGTTCCGCTCTATCGGCTAAGGTGGCACCGGGAGAACTACTGTGGTTGTGCCCTGGTTCATCTGGATGAGCACCCCAGTAGAGAAAGCTGAAAACTGACTGTCATGATAAAGCGCGAGACTGGTCAACCACTCGAGGACTCAACGGGATCTTCGTGATTCCTCCGCATTAACGAAGGACCGGTTTCCCGGTCATGTACGTACGCGCACCGCATTCGGATAAGCGCAGAAGTACCAGGGGCTATATAGTAGCCCCACCGTCAAACTCCTATGGCTAAGTGAAAGTGTTAAAGCAATATAGTCCGATTGCCTTGTTCGCCGCGCTATCACCTCCTTAATGGACCAAGACGTTGGATCAAGTGTGAACACGCGCTTTTCCGAACACCCCCGCATTATATGCGTGGGGGCTGAAGCCGACGATTGCAAACTTTCAGGTTATATACATACATAAACGACCGCATAGGAGGCATCATAATACTTTTAGGCAAAAGTATAAATACAACCTTTATAATCCAAATAGCATTGTTTTTACAATCGGGATACATGTCACTCGAACATAATACTCTTCGAGCACTGAGCCTCTATTAAACGAGCACCTTCTAGGACCTCTTCAAAATAATGCTCGGTCGAGACCTGGCCTACGGCCGGATCCTGGGTTGCAATAGCGGTGGCCTCCATCTCTGCCCAGTATGTCTTAACACGGGCAAGAGCCATCCGCGCACCCTCTATGCACACCGACCTCTTTGCAGCGTCGATATGCGGCACATCACCAAGGAACCGTTGCACTAAACCAAAATAACTATTCGGCCTTGGTCCTTCCGGCCAAAGATGATCTACGACAGACCTCATGGCAAGCCCGAACAACCTATGGAGCTCAGCCCACTCGGCCATTTGCTCATTTAACAGCAGCGGACGCGTTGGAGCACTGAACTGCGACCAGAACAACTTTTCCACTTCATGATCTTTTTGATCTTTGAAAAACTCAGTCGCACCAGCAACACTCATTGCCAAGTCCAAGTACGCGTCTGCAGCACTCCATAATTGATCCAGAGGGGCATACTTCGGATCTTCGAACTTCGTCCGCAACAAAAAGGGCTTCCCAGCCGTGATATCTCTGGCTTGACGAAGCTCCTCCTTAGCCGCTCTGATTTTAGAGCGGGTCTCCTTGGCTGCTGCCATGGCTTTCTTCAGGTCCGCCGCTTTTGCTTGGCTTTCCTTTTCAAGAAGCTCATACCGGTCGGTGGCATCCTTCCGCTCAACAGCCATCTTGGCTATTTTATCTTCACTCTGGCGATGAGCAGCCTATTCGGCTCTTAATTCTTCGACCGCCTTTAGGGCGGCCGCATCACTTCTCCTGGCTCGTTCCTTGGCTCGGGCGAGCTCCGCCCGAAGGGTCTCCACGGCTGCAGCTCCATCTGCAGTCACAGCATATTATAGATGCTAGCATCATGCTCCTCTTAATATCTGTTAACCACCGGAGAATACATACGCTGTGCCTCGTCAAGCCGCCTGTTTACAAGCACGATGTCGGCATCTGCCACATCAAGTTGCCGCTTCAGTTCGGCAAACTCACCAGTCCGGCTAGCCACCGGACCCTCAGGCTCCTGCACATGAAAGCATCATGATCATTACCTGGGACAATGATCCTCTGTTTGCCGCCTTTGGACAGCAACCAGAGTCTCAGGGGCTACTATCTGTATAAGGCACACCTAGCGTGTGCGGTACCGTCAAAATATATATTACTTTGCGTACCTCAAAGCCTCTTAGCAGGCTCATAAAAGCTTCATGCAACCCACTTTTGGCGGATGAAATCCTCTCAACCACCGTACCCATTAAAGTACGATGCGCCTCTGAGATAGCCGCTTGCTCCAAAAGACCCATCAGTACGTCCGGTTGTGCACCAGACAGTCCCGGACTCTTTTTGTTGCTCTCCTTAGGAGCCGAATACTCCGGACTTCGGGTGGCCGAAGGGTTACCTTACGGCCTTGGCGGATCAGGAAAAATCCTCCGTGACGACACCTCAGGGTCGTCCGCCTCATGAGGCGGGGAGACTGGGGGAGGCGTTTCGCTCTCCATCATCTCCCGAAGAAGATCCCCCGAAGACGAACTCTGTCGAGAAGGGCTACGATCCGAACTGCAAGACATACGTCTCGGTTATCGTCCTCGGAGATGAAGCAGGATATATTCACCAAAAGTACTCTTGTTCACTTACAGCTCGGTGGAGGGCTGATCCCCTTGTGGGCACTGTGCGGTAAGGATTCCCTCCGGGGCAGGGCCCCCTGGCGAAGGTTTCTTCCCTCGTTTGGAAACCCTTGTTTCCAAGTCTTCAGAGGCGGTCCTTTTCCTTCCTTGGGGAGAGGGAATTTCAGATTCTTCTCCCCGATTATCCTCCTTCGCGGAAACACTAATTCCCCCGGTTTGGATGAGTAATGCGTGAGGCCCGCTTTCGGCTTCTTTATTCCTCCCTTTATCTTCCTCTGATGGCGCTTGATAAGGTGCGAGCTCAAGCATCCTGGCTAGTACAGGATCCGGTGAGCCTTCGGGAAGGGGGGCCGAACACCTTATCATCTTCGCCTTTTTTATCCAATCCTGGTCAAAGAGCGACTTTTTAGAATGATGTTGTGACAAATTAAAAGACAGCGTGTTCGGCCGCAGAATTACTTACGTGGGTATCTGGACGATTGCAGTTTAGACCCGCATCCTCGGTGGTGTCCGGACACTTTATTCGTGATCCGAAGAACAACCCATACATCCCTTCGAGCGTCACGCCGAAGAATTGCTGAATAGTTCGCGGTCCTTCCGGGTTGAACTCCCACATACGGAGAGGTCGACGTTGACATGGCAGGACCCGACGAACTAACATGACTTGCATTACCTTGACAAGGCTGACATCTCTCTTGAGGAGATCTCGGATGCGACTCTGCAATGTCGGCACGTCATTAACTGGCCCCCGGTCAGCCCCATGTTGACCCATGACGCCAGTTGTGGCGGGGGGCCCGAATGGAAGGCGGAGGCAGCAACCCACTTAGTACTTCGGGGAGCTGTGATGTAAAACCACTTCCGTTGCCATAAGTCGGACTTCTCCGGGAAGGAACCCTTTGGCCATGGAACATCGGCGCCTTTGCTTATTATGGCACCTCCGCGTTCTGCGTGTCGCCCACCGATCATCTTCGGCTTCACACTGAAGGTCTTGAGCCATAAGCCGAAGTGTGGGGTGATGCGGAGGAAGGCCTCACACACGACGATAAACGACGAGATGTGAAGGATGGAATCTGGAGCTAGATCATGGAAATCGAGCCCGTAAAAGAACATAAGCCCTCTAACAAAGGGATCAAGACTAAAGCCTAACCCTCGGAGGAAGTGGGAAACAAATACGACACTCTCGTTGGGTTCAGGAGTGGGGATGACCTGCCCTTGAGGAGGCATTCTGTGCGAGATTTCGGCGGTCAGATACCTGGCTTCTCTTAGCTTCTTGATGTCCTCCTCTGTGACAGAGGAGGCTATCCACCGGCCTTGAAGGTTGGATCCGGACATGATTGAAGGTCCGAAGCGCTTAGCTGGAGCCTCGGGTGTTGGAATTCAAGGTGGGGGAAGGGAAGGATCGAGCGCGAGAAGAAAAGGACAGGCCTTGGCCCCTTTACAAAGAGGGTGAATATCAAGCGTCCTCCGCGTGGCCGTTTGGAACTTGCCTAAAGTCGAGGAGTCATACCAACGGGCACGATTGGGTTACCCACACCCGTATTGATGAGAATCCTGCGATAAGAGGAACACGATCTCTGCTTCGACAAGACGTGCCAATAAAATCGCCTCGCAACACATGCAGTGGCAGGCTGAGAAAAATGGTTCGTCATGACCGGACCACGGCAGGACGTCACGCTATGAAAAGTTGTCAGCAGATTAGATTTGTGGAAATATTATACTCTCTACGGTGGTATGTGGAATTTCTTTTGCAGAGCCGGACACGATCCTTGTGTCCAAAATCTTCTATGGAGTATTCGGAGGAAGAACCCGCCTTGCAATGCCGAAGACAATCTGCGCGCCGGACTCATCGTCATTGAAGCCTGGTTCAGGGGCAACTGAGGGAGTCCTGGATTAGGGGGTCCTCGGACTGCCGGACTATATGGTTTGGCCGGACTGTTGGACTATGAAGGTACAAGATTGAAGACTTCGTCCCGTGTCCGGGTGGGACTCTCCTTTGCGTGGAAGGCAAGCTTGGCAATACGGATATGTAGATCTCCTCCCTTGTAACCGACTCTGTGTAACCCTAGCCCCCTCCGGTGTCTATATAAACCTGAGGGTTTAGTCCGTAGGACAAGAGCAATCATAATCATAGGCTAGCTTCTAGGGTTTAGCCTCTACGATCTCATGGTAGATCAGCTCTTGTAATACTCATATCATCAAGATCAATCAAGCAGGAAGTAGGGTATTACCTCCATCGAGAGGGCCCGAACCTGGGTAAACATTGTGTCCCCCGCCTCCTGTTACCATCCGCCTTAGACGCACAGTTCGGGACCCCCTACCCGAGATCCGCCGGTTTTGAGACCAACACTCGTCTGTTCAGATCTTCCACACCCTAACTTGGCAGTGGAAAACAGCTACGGCGGCGGCGGAGTGAAGATTTCCGTGGCCGGCGCGAGTACGACAGCGACGAGGTCAAGGCAGTGAAGCTCTTCCTCACCGGCGACGATGGAAAGTAGCGGCGGCGCTAGCTCAGAGAGCTCGAGCGGGGGGAGTGAGGTCAGAGGAGGATGAGGGGTATTTATAGCTGAGGTGAAAACCGCTCGTCCGAGGAAAATGGACGAACGTGCCCCTGACCCTTCTCATCCTAGCGACATGTGTCACCCACGTACTGTGAGGTGGAGATCGTGTTAGATCATGGGTGAATAGAATAATTTCATCACGGGATGTGGAACGGTTTGAGCGGCAAAAAGCCAAAAATTCAGATAAGAATATTTTAAAGTTTCGTTCGCAAATTCTTCAGCTGACAAGGACACAGTTAATATTTTGAATGAGTTTCATATAGAACGCACATGAAAAATTTGTGAACAGACTGGGTTGAGTTTAGCATAGAGGGGGATGGGTCCGATCACATTCAGTTAGCAGAAAAGTCAACTTGAAGAATTAGCAATAAGTGAATGCTGTAGAGGACTGAAAACTCAAATATATATATAGTCAATGAGGAACGTAGTTGGAAAGGGTCAAGACTTGCAAAGTTGAAGATTTTGAACAACTGAGGAATTTCAAAAAACTGAAGAAAAACTCAAATTGAAGATTTTCAACTTTTGTTGGTGGTGTGACCCACCGTATAAGAATGATGATTTCAGACGCCGCGTACAATTATCGTAGGGCTCTGAGAATCAAATTCTTCATTTATTTCTTCACACTTATAGGGTTAGTCTTCATTGATTGAAGAAAAACGTTACTTCGTGTGTTGCACATCTAAGTCATCAATTTTGCACAAGTGTTAGGATGAGTGTCCTTTTCAAAGAACATTCGAAGATTCGAAGATATTTAGCTCACACCGCAACTTGCTAAATTCTTCTCATCCAAGGGCTTTTTGAAAATATCGGCTAGCTGTTCTTCAGTCTTCACATGCTCAATAGAGATGTCGCCCTTCAACACATGATCACGAAGAAAATGATGATGAATCTGCATGTGCTTTGTCTTCGAGTGCTGTCGTGGACTTAACATGGCAGATGCCCTAGTGAAAGGACTTAGGTGCAGAGCCATCGCAACTAGGTTAGCTTGAAGGGGTTAATCGGGACAAAGGACACAGAGAGTTTATACTGGTTCGGCCCCTCACAGTGAGGTAAAGGCTTACTCCAGCTTGGGGTTGTATTTCTTGGGTTTCCATTACCAAGGAGCGAATGCGCTTGACCTAGTTCTTGATCTCTTGTTTCTTGTCCTAACCCGCCACCGGGTCACCCCTTTATATACACAGGTTGATGCCCGGCGGCTTACAGAGTCCCGGCCGGCTCATACACAACGTGTCCGGCTCGGTGACGAACTAAGCTTGCTTTACAATACAAGTTACACATATCGCGGTTCATACTCATGGGCCTCAAGTCACCTCCGGGTCTTGGGCTTTCAATAAGCTTGCTCTATGGACCACCATCCTCATCGTCCTCTTGGGCCCTCTCATCTTAAGCCGCCAGTGGCATGACCCGGCCCCTCCTGGGCGGGTCATACCCAATAGTTATATCCCCAACATTAGGCCCCAGGTTGATTTGAACTTGTTCACATCAATCTTCAATACTTGACTTAGCAGAATCTGGCATCGTCAATTTTTATGAACCTGCTATAACCCGCCATGAAGTCTGATACGTCTCCAACGTATCTATAATTTTTGATTGTTCCATGCTATTATATTATCTGTTTTGGATGTCTTATGGGCTTTACCAAACACTTTTATATTATTTTTGGGACTAACCTATTAACCGGAGGCCCATCCCAAATTGCTGTTTACTTGCCTATTTCAGTGTTTCGAAGAAAAGGAATATCAAACGGAGTCCAAACGGCATGAAACCTTCGGGAGAGTTATTTTTGGAACGGAAGCAATCCAGGAGACTTGGAGTGCACGTCAGGGAAGCAACAAGGTGGCCACGAGGCAGGGACGCGTGCCTGCCCCCTGGGCGTGCCCCCCACCCTCGTGGGCCCCTCATGGCTCCCCTGACCGACTTCTTTCGCCTATATATGTCCATATACCCTAAAAACTTCGGAGAGCAGAATAGATCGGGAGTTCCGCCGCCGCAAGCCTCTCTAGCCACCGAAAACCAATCTAGACCCGTTCCGGCACCCTGCCGGAGGGGGATCCCTCACCGGTGGCCATCTTCATCATCCCGGCGCTCTCCATGACAAGGAGGGAGTAGTTCACCCTCGGGGCTGAGGGTATGTACCAGTAGCTATGTGTTTGATCTCTCTCTCTCTCTCTCGTGTTCTTGAGGTGGTACGATCTTGATGTATCGCGAGCCTTGCTATTATAGTTGGATCTTATGATGTTTCTCCCCCTCTACTCTCTTGTAATGGATTGAGTTTTCCCTTTGAAGTTATCTTATCGGATTGAGTCTTTAAGGATTTGAGAACACTTGATGTATGTCTTGCATGTGTTTATCTGTGGTGACAATGGGATATCACGTGATCCACTTGATGTATGTTTTGGTGATCAACTTGCGGGTTCCGTGACCTCGTGAACTTATGCATACGGGTTGGCACACGTTTTCATCTTGACTCTCGGGTAGAAACTTTGGGGCACTCTTTGAAGTACTTTGTGTTGGTTTGAATAGATGAATCTGAGATTGTGTGATGCATATCGTATAATCATACCCACAGATACTTGAGGTGACATTGGAGTATCTAGGTGACATTAGGGTTTTGGTTGATTTGTGTCTTAAGGTGTTATTCTAGTACGAACTCTATGATAGATCGAACAGAAAGAATAGCTTCATGTTATTTTACTATGGACTCTTGAATAGATCGATCAGAAAGGATAACTTTGAGGTGGTTCCGTACCCTACCATAATCTCTTCGTTTGTTCTCCGCTATTAGTGACTTTGGAGTGACTCTTTGTTGCATGTTGAGGGATAGTTATATGGTCCCATTATGTTATTATTGTTGAGAGAACTTGCACTAGTGAAAGTATGAACCCTAGGCCTTGTTTCAATGCATTGCAATACCGTTTCTGCCCACTTTTATCATTAGTTACCTTGCTGTTTTCATATTTTCAGATTACAAAAACCTATATCTACCATCCATATTGCACTTGTATCACCATCTCTTCGCCGAACTAGTGCACCTATACAATTTACCATTGTATTGGGTGTGTTGGGGACACAAGAGACTCTTTGTTATTTGGTTGCAGGGTTGTTTGAGAGAGACCATCTTCATCCTACGCCTCCCACGGATTGATAAACCTTAGGTCATCCACTTGAGGGAAATTTGCTACTGTCCTACACCTCTGCACTTGGAGGCCCAACAACGTCTACAAGAAGAAGGTTGTGTAGTAGACATCAAGCTCTTTTCTGGCGCCGTTGCCGGGGAGGTGAGTGCTTGAAGGTATATCTTTAGATCTTGCAATCGAATCTTTTTGTTTCTTGTTTTATCACTAGTTTAGTCTATAAAAGAAAATTACAAAAAAAAATGGAATTGAGTTTGCCTCATACGCTTCATCTTTTTAATATCTTTCGTGAGAATGATGGAAAGGAAAATTGTGCTCAAGTGCTATAAGAAGAAGTCTATGAAATGTTTGGCACTAAATCTTTGAATGATGAGCATGATTGCAATGTTGTATGTATGAACTCTTTGAATATCCATAGTACTAATGATGATTGCATTAGTCATGATGAAAATATCTCTTATAAGCATGTCAATTTTTGTGGAGTGTATAGAGTTTGCAAGTACATACCAAATAGAGAAGATAGATTTTGCAAGAGGCATAAGTATTTAGAAACTAAATGGTTGCAAGAAAGGCTAAATGTGAGTGCTGAAAATTTAAAATATCTTTACCGTACTTGTGAACTTTGCAATGAACATGGTCATTTAAATTTCAAATGCAAAATGTTTCATGATCGAATCGTGTCCAAAAATTGTGATGACTTGATTTCCCTTGCACATCATAATGAACTTAGTTTGCTTTTGGGTTATGAAGAAATGAAACGTCAAACTAAGCATATTCCAGCATATAACCTTGAGAAATTCCTCGATATTGATCTAGAAGAAATTTATATGTATTGTGCGGTGAATTGCATTGAAAACTTATATTGCCAATTACATAAAGAAGAGGAAACAAATAGAAGTTGAAGAGAATACTAACGAAAGGGAAGAGACTTCCCAATATTCTCCTATTATTTCTTATGATGAATCAGGTAACGAGGAGGAGCCTTATATTCAACCAATCTCATTAATAAGGAGCTCCAAAAAGAGGATTGAACCCACACATGATGTGAAGAAGAAAAAGAAAAGATGGAGAAGGAAAGGTAGAAAGGTATCTCTCCCAAATGATGTTGCTCCTATTACTCATTGTGATGATGATAAGTGCTATACTATTGGTGCTATCCATACTATTAATGATGAGAGTGATTATGCTTATGATATGAAAAGGCCCAAGCTTGGGGATGCTATGTTTTATGAAGATGATGTTTTTGAGAATATATTTGCTGCAATTAATGTTTGTCCCAAGCTTGGGGATGCTACGTTAAGTGGAGATGATATTTTTAGTCCCCCAAGTTTTGATGAGCAAATTTATTATGATGATAGCATGCCTCCTATTTATGATGATTATTGTGATGAAACTTATGCTATAAAAGGTAGCGATGATTATATTTATAAAACTTGTCATGATTATTATTACCCTTTTTCTGAACATTACTCTTTTAATGTGGAAACAATTTATAGTATTCGAGTCTCTTATGATACTCCCACTATTCCGAATGAGAGGAAATTTGCTTATGTGGAGAGTAATAAAAATTCTATGCTTGTAGAGCATGAAAAGAATGCTTTAGGTGCTGGTTATATTGTCGAATTCATTCATGATGCTACTGAAAATTATTATGAGGGAGGAATGTATGCTTGTAGGAATTGCAATAATATCAAGTTTCCTCTCTATGTGCTTAAAGTTTTGAAGTTGTGCTTGTTTTGCCTTCCTATGCTAGTTGATTATTGTTCCCATAAGTTGTTTTCTCACAAAATCCCTATGCATAGGAAGTGGGTTAGACTTAAATGTGCTAGTCATATTCTTCATGATGCTCTCTTTATGTTTCAATTCTTATCTTTTATGAGAGCATCATTGAAATCATCATGCCTAGCTAGGGGCGTTAAACGTTAGCGCTTGTTGGGAGGCAACCCAATTTTTATTTTTGTTCTTTCTTTTTGGTTCTTTTTAGTAATAAATAAATCATCTATCCTCTAGTTAGATGTGGTTTTATGTTTTAATTGGTGTTTGTGCCAAGTAAGACCTATAGGATCTTGTTGGATGATAGTTATTTGATCTTGCTGAAAATTCCAGAAATGTTCTGTTCATGAAAACAATTGTTTAAAATCACCAGAACGTGATAAAATACTGATTCCAATTGCAGCAGATCAATAATAAAATTATCTAGGTCGTCCTATTTTGGTAATTTTTTCCGAGTTCCAGAAGTTTGCCTTAGTTACAGATTACTACAGACTGTTCTGTTTTTGACAGATTCTGTTTTTCGTGCGTTGTTTGCTTATTTTGATGACTCTATGGCTAGTAAAATAGTTTATAAACCATAGAGAAGTTGGAATACAGTAGGTTTAACACCAATATAAATAAATAATGAGTTCATTACAGTACCTTGAAGTGGTGTTTTGTTTTCTTTCGCTAACGGAGCTTACGAGATTTTCTGTTGAGTTTTGTGTTGTGAAGTTTTCAAGTTTTGGGTAAAGATTTGATGGATTATGGAACAAGGAGTGGCAAGAGCCTAAGCTTGGGGATGTCCATGGCACCCCAAGGTAATCTAAGGACACCAAAAAGCCAAATCTTGGAGCGTCTTGTATGATTTGAGTATTTACTTTTATTTTACCAAAATCATCCTTGCTGAATACACTTTTGACAGATATACACATGATTCAGAATTTATTAGAATACTCTATGTGCTTCACTTATATCTTTTGAGCTATATAGTTTCTGCTCTAGTGCTTCACTTATATCTTTTAGAGCACGGCGGTGGTTTTGTTTTATAGAAACTATTGTTCTCTCATGCTTCACTTATATTATTTTGTGAGTCCTACAAAACAGCATGGTAATTTTCTTTAATCATAAAATTAGTCCTAATATGATGGGCGTCCAAGATTAGTAAAACATTTCTTATGAGTGTGTTGAATACTATGAGAAGTTTGATGCTTGATAATTGTTTTGAGATATGAAGATGATGATATTAGAGTCTTTCTAGTTGAGTGGCTATGAATTTGAGAAATGCTTGTGTTAAAGTTTGTGATTCCCGTAGCATGCACGTATGGTGAACCGTTATGTGAGGAAGTCGGAGCATGATTTATTTATTGATTGTCTTCCTTATGAGTGGCGGTCGGGGACGAGCGATGGTCTTTTCCTACCAATCTATCCCCCTAGGAGCATGCGCGTAATACTTTGCTTTGATAACTTGTAGATTTTTGCAATAAGTATATGAGTTCTTTATGACTAATGTTGAGTCCATGGATTATACACACTCTCATCCTTCCACCATTGCTAGCCTCTCTAATACCGCGCACTTTTCGCCGGTATCATACACCCACCATATACCTTCCTCAAAACATCCACCATACCTACCTATCATGTCATTTACATAGCCATTCCGAGATATATTGCCATGCAACTTACCACCGTTTCGTTTACTATGACACGCTTCATCATTGTCATATTGCTTTCCGTGATCATGTAGTTGACATCGTATTTGTGGCAAAGCCACCGTTCATTATTTTCATACATGTCACTCTTGATTCATTGCATCCCGGTACACCGCCGGAGGCATTCACATAGAGTCATATTATGTTCTAAGTTTTGAGTTGTAATTCTTGAGTTGTAAGTAATAAAAGTGTGATGATCATCATTATTAGAGCATTGTCCCATGTGAGGAAAGGATGATGGAGACTATGATTCCCCCACAAGTCGGGAGGAGACTCCGAACTAAATAAATAAAAAAAGAGGCCATAAAAAAGAGAGAAAATGCCCAAAGAAAAAAAAGAAAAAAACAATAAAAATGAGAGAAAAAGAAAGAAGGGGCAATGCTACTATCCTTTTACCACACGTGTGATTCAAAGTAGCACCATGATCTTCATGATAGAGAGTCTCCTATGTTGTCACTTTCATATACTAGTGGGAATCTTTCATTATAGAACTTGGCTTGTATATTCCAATTATGGGCTTCCTCAAAATGCCCTAGGTCTTCGTGAGCAAGCGAGTTGGATGCACACCCACTTAATTTCTTTTGTTGAGCTTTCATACACTTATAGCTCTAGTGCATCCGTTGCATGGCAATCCCTACTCACTCACATTGATATCTATTGATGGGCATCTCCATAGCCCGTTGATACGCCTAGTTGATGTGAGACTATCTTCTCCTTTTTGTCTTCTCCACAACCACCATTCAATTCCACCTATAGTGCCATGTCCATGGCTCACGCTCATGTATTGCATGAAAGTTGCAAAAGTTTGAGAACATCAAAAGTATGAAACAATTGCTTGGCTTGTCATCGGGGTTGTGCGTGATTTAAATATTTTGTTTGATGAAGATAGAGCATAGCCAAACTATATGATTTTGTAGGGATAACTTTCTTTGGCCATGTTATTTTGAGAAGACATGATTGCTTTGTTAGTATGCTTGAAGTATTATTGTTTTCATGTCAATATTAAAATTTTATCTTGAATCTTATGGATCTGAATATTCTTGCCACAATAAAGAAAATTACATTGAGAAATATGTTAGGTCATTCCACATCCAAAATTCTGTTTTTATCATTTACCTACTCGAGGACGAGCAGGAATTAAGCTTGGGGATGCTTGATACGTCTCCAACGTATCTATAATTTTTGATTGTTCCATGCTATTATATTATCTGTTTTGGATGTTTTATGGGCTTTACTAAACACTTTTATATTATTTTTGGGACTAACCTATTAACCGGAGGCCCAGCCCAAATTGATTTTTCCTTGCCTATTTCAGTGTTTCGAAGAAAAGGAATATCAACCGAAATGAAACCTTCGGGAGAGTTATTTTTGGAACTGAAGCAATCCAGGAGACTTGGAGTGCACGTCAGGGAAGCAACGAGGTGGCCACGAGGTAGGGAGGCGCGCCTGCCCCCGTGGGCGCCCCCCCACCCTCGTGGGCCCCTCGTGGCTCCCCTGACCGACTTCTTTCGCCTATATATGTCCATATACCCTAAAAACTCAGGAGAGTAGAATAGATCGGGAGTTCCCCCGCCCAAGCCTTGTAGCCACCGAAAACCAATCTAGACCCGTTCCGGCACCCTGCCGGAGGGGGGATCCCTCACCGGTGGCCATCTTCATCATCCTGGCGCTCTCCATGACAAGGAGGGAGTAGTTCACCCTCGGGGCTGAGGGTATGTACCAGTAGCTATGTGTTTGATCTCTCTCTCTCATGTTCTTGAGGTGGTACGATCTTGATGTATCGCGAGCTTCGCTATTATAGTTGGATCTTATGATGTTTCTACCCCTCTACTCTCTTGTAATGGATTGAGTTTTCCCTTTGAAGTTATCTTATCGGATTGAGTCTTTAAGGATTTGAGAACACTTGATGTATGTCTTGCATGTGCTTATCTATGGTGACAATGGGATATCACGTGATTCACTTGATGTATGTTTTGGTGATCAACTTGCGGGTTCCGTTTGTGAACTTATGCATAGGGGTTGGCACACGTTTTCGTCTTGACTCTCCGGTAGAAACTTTGGGGCACTCTTTGAAGTTCTATGTGTTGGTTGAATAGATGAATCTGAGATTGTGTGATGCATATCGTATAATCATACCCACGGATACTTGAGGTGACATTGGAGTATCTAGGTGACATTAGGGTTTTGGTTGATTTGTGTCTTAAGGTGTTATTCTAGTACGAACTCTATGATAGATCGAACGGAAAGAATAGCTTCGTGTTATTTTACTACGGACTCTTGAATAGATCGACCAGAAAGGATAACTTTGAGGTGGTTTCGTACCCTACCATAATCTCTTCGTTTGTTCTCCGCTATTAGTGACTTTGGAGTGACTCTTTGTTGCATGTTGAGGGATAGTTATATGATCCAATTATGTTATTATTGTTGAGAGAACTTGCACTAGTGAAAGTATGAACCCTAGGCCTTGTTTCAACGCATTGCAATACCGTTTGTGCCCACTTTTATCATTAGTTACCTTGCTGTTTTCATATTTTCAGATTACAAAAACCTATATCTACCATCCATATTGCACTTGTATCACCATCTCTTCGCCGAACTAGTGCACCTATACAATTTACCATTGTATTGGGTGTGTTGGGGACACAAGAGACTCTTTGTTATTTGGTTGCAGGGTTGTTTGAGAGAGACCATCTTCATCCTACGCCTCCCACGGATTGATAAACCTTAGGTCATCCACTTGAGGGAAATTTGCTACTGTCCTACAAACCTCTGCACTTGGAGGCCCAACAACGTCTACAAGAAGAAGGTTGTGTAGTAGACATCAACGTCAGCTCACAGAATCATGTTAACCCACCATGATGTCATCTTGCATTAACTTTGCACGAAGCCCAGAACATCTCAACAGATCTTTATCTTTAATGGACTTTCTGAAATTCGAGGCGCCCGTGCAGCCACATAATCACTTTTTGGCCTCCTCGATTCCTGTGCATGCCTGTTATCCATCTCCTTATAAATAGGGATAGGGGTCCTTTTCATTTCCCCCTTGCCTCCTCATCTTTGTCTTCCTCCTCGCGACTCTCTGCAGACCCGAGCTCTGCCGCCGCCGACCTTCGTCCGCTGCATCAGCCTGACTAGACCAGAGAACGCCGGAGCGCGACCGCTGTCCATTAGCCTCTGTAAGTTCAACTCTATCCAAGAACCGATCTGTATTTAGGGTTGTCACTTTCGTCAGTGTTCTTCGCCGTTCTTCGTTTTCTCCTTTAACTCGAGTAGCTTTTTGATCTGAACATGGTATGAAACTTGTACGGTAGCAGTTTAGCATTCATTTTTAACATCGGAATACCTTCCCTCCATAGAAGATCTCATCGGAGCACGAAAACTTTTCTGCTGTCACCGCCTTAGGTTTAGAATTTACTTCATTTCCTGAACTGCTGCAGATCCAAAATTACAACACCAATCTGTGAATCCTGTTTGTCCATCACTTAGCAAAATTTTCACTGATAGATTTGAAGTACCATAACTGCCATGGCGGCTTATACCATAAACCGTGACCCGCCATATAACATTAGGCCCCGTTTAGGCTGCCATCATACGCTTCATAACTTGTATAACCCGGTAATACTCTCCGGTTTAACCATGCTTACTTATTCATCCTCATAATTTGTTTCTACCCAATGTATTTGACCTTTAAACTCTGGCCGGCTTAACAACATAATTCTTAACCCGGCAGGTACCATTAGTCCCCTTTTAAGCCGCCAATATGAATATCCGCGTACTTCAGTGTGCATCTTCCGGCTTGACGTGTTGGCCATTTATAGCACTTTACTTTTGAATCATTGGTCCGGCTTAGCAGCTGATACGTCTCCATCGTATCTACTTTTCCAAACACGTTTGCCCTTGTTTTGGACTCTAACTTGCATGATTTGAATGGAACTAACCCGGACTGACACTGTTTTCAGCAGAATTGCCATGGTGTTATTTTTGTGCAGAAATAAAAGTTCTTGGAATGACCTGAAACTTCACGGAGAATATTTTTGGAATTAATAAAAAATACTGGCGAAAGAATCAAGACCAGGGGGCCCACACCCTATCCATGAGGGTGGGGGGCGGGCCTGCCCCCTGCCTCGTGGGCCCCCTGATGCTCCACCGACCTCAACTCTAACTCTATATATTCATGCTCGGGGAGAAAAAAATCAGAGAGAAGGATTCATCGCGTTTTACGATACGGAGCCGCCGCCAAGCCCTAAACTCTCTCGGGAGGGCTGATCTGGAGTCCGTTCGGGGCTCCGGTGAGGGGAATCTGTCGCCGTCATCATCATCAACCTTCCTCCATCACCAATTTCATGATGCTCACCGCCGTGCATGAGTAATTCCATTGTAGGCTTGCTGGATGGTGATGGGTTGGATGAGATTTATCATGTAATCGAGTTAGTTTTGTTAGGGTTTGATCCCTAGTATCCACTATGTTCTGAGATTGATGTTGCTATGACTTTGCTATGCTTAATGCTTGTCACTAGAGCCCGAGTGCCATGAATTCAGATCTGAACCTATTATGTTTTCATGAATATATGTGAGTTCTTGATCCTATCTTGCAAGTCATTAGTCACCTACTATGTGTTATGATCCAGTAACCCCGAAGTGACAATAATCGGGACCACTCCCGGTGATGACCGTAGTTTGAGGAGTTCGTGTATTCACTAAGTGTTAATGCTTTGGTCCGGTACTCTATTAAAAGGATGCCTTAATATCCCTTAGTTTCCAATAGGACCCCGCTGCCACGGGAGGGTAGGACAAAAGATGTCATGCAAGTTCTTTTCCATAAGCATGTATGACTATATTCGGAATACATGCCTACATTACATTGATGAATTGGAGCTAGTTCTGTGTCACCCTATGTTATAACTGTTGCATGAAGAATCGCATCCGACATAATTATCCATCACTGATCCAATGCCTATGAGCTTTTCACATATTGATCTTCGCTTAGTTACTTTACTGTTGCCACTGTTACAATTACTACAAACTGCTATTGTTACCTTTGCCACCGTTACCGTTACTTCCATACTACTTTGCTACTAAATACTTCGCTGCAGATATTAAGTTATCCAGGTGTGGTTGAATTGACAACTCAACTGATAATACTTGAGAATATTCTTGGGCTCCCCTTGTGTCGAATCAATAAATTTGGGTTGAATACTCTACCCTCGAAAACTGCTGCGATCCCCTATACTTGTGGGTTATCAAGACTATTTTCTGGCGCCGTTGCCGGGGAGCATAGCTCTATTCTTTGAGTCACTTGGGATTTATATCTGCTGATCACTATGAGGAACTTGAAAGACGAGAAAACCAAAATTTATCCCTCAAATATGAGGGGAGGTAAGGAACTACCATCTAGCTCTGCACTTGATTCTCCTTCTGTTTTGAATAAACTTGCAACACCTAAACCTGCTTCTGCTATTAATTCTGATATGTCGCATGTTATTGATGATGCCACTTCTGCTATGCATGATACTTATGATGAAACTACTTCTATGCTTGATAATACTGTGCCACTAGGTGAATTTCTTGATGAACAACTTGCTAGGGCTAGAGAGAATGAAATTATTGAAACTAATAATATTGATGAAAGTGATGATGACGATTCTCCCCCTAGATATGAATTGCTTGTTGTGCCCGAGGGTTATGTTATGGATGAAGAAACTGCTACAGATTTTCTTGCTTGCAATGATAGATATGATCTTAAGAAATTATTAGCTAAGCTGAAAGAAAAATCTATGAATGCTAGAATGAAATATGACCCTGCTTTTGCTACTTCACCTATCTGTATTACCGATAAGGATTATGATTTCTCTGTTGATCCTGAGATAATTACTTTGGTTGAATCTGATCCTTTTCATGGCTATGAATCTGAAACTGTTGTGGCACATCTTACTAAATTAAATGATATAGCCACCCTATTCACTCACGAGGAAAAAATTCGTTACCACTATATCCTTAAGCTATTCCCGTTCTCATTAAACGGTGATGCTAAAACATGGTTTAATTCTCTTGATCCTGGTTGTGTGCGTAGTCCCCAGGATATGCTTTATTACTTCTCTCCTAAATATTTCCCTGCTCATAAGAAACAAGCTGCTTTAAGGGAAATATATAATTTTGTGCAAATTGAAAAAGAGAGTCTTCCACAAGCTTGGGGGAGGCTTCTCCAATTACTTAATGCTTTGCCTGATCATCCTCACAAGAAAAATGAAATACTTGATATCTTTTATAATGGACTAACTGATGCTTCCAGAGACCACCTGGATAGTTGTGCTGGTTGTGTTTTGAGGGAAAGAACAGTTGATCAAGCTGAATTGCTATTGAATAATATGTTGACTAATGAAAATAATTGGACACTTCCTGAACCAACTCCTAAGCCAACTCTGAAGAAAAGGGGTATTCTATTTCTCGGTCCTGAAGATATGCAAGAGGCAAAGAAATCTATGAAAGAAAAAGGTATTAAAGCTGAGGATATTAAGAATTTACCACCTATTGAAGAAATACAAGGTCTTGATAACCCGACACAGGTAGTAAAGGTAAATTCTCTCTATAGATTTGATGAAGGTGATATTCCTCGTTATAAGTCTGCTAGCCAATGCTTAGATGAGTTTGATAATTTTATTGTTAAACAAGAAAACTTCAATGCTTATGTTGGTAGACAATTGCAACGTAATGCTTATATGATTGAACACTTGAGTGATTATATGTCTAGCGTTAAAGGTGAACTTAAACTCATTAGTAAACATGCTTCTATTGTCACCACTCAAGTAGAACAAGTGCTTAAAGCTCAGAATGATTTGCTCAATGAATTAAATAACAAGAAAAATGATAATGTTGTTAGAGTTATGACTAGAGGGGGTAAAATGACTCAGGAACCTTTGTATCCCGAGGGCCACCCTAAGAGAATCGAGCAAGATTCTCAGAGAACTAATGTTGATGCACCTAGTCCTTCTAAGAGGAAGAAAAAGACAAATGATAGGACTTTGCATGCTTCTAGTGAACCTGTTGTTGACACACCTGGGAATCCCAATGATATTTCTATTTCTGATGCTGAAACACAATCTGGTAATGAGCATGAACCTAGTGATAATGTTAATGATGATGTTCATGTTGATGCTCAACCTAGCAATAACAATGATGTAGAAATTGAACCTGATGTTGATCTTGATAACCACAATCAAAGAATCAACGCTATGATAAGAGAGACTTCGTTGCTAGGAAGCACGGTAAAGAAAGAGAACCATGGGTTCAGAAACCCATGCCGTTTCCTCCTAAACCATCCAAGAAAAAGGATGATGAGGATTTTGAGCGCTTTGCTGATATGATTAGACCTATCTCTTTGCGTATGCGTTTGACTGATATGCTTAAAATGAATCCTTATGCTAAGTACATGGAAGATATTGTTACAAATAAAAGAAAGATACCGGAAGCTGAAATTTCCACTGTGCTTGCTAATTATACTTTTAAAGGTGGAATACCTAAGAAACTTGGAGATCCAGGAGTACCAACTATACCATGCTCCATTAAAAGAAACTATGTTAAAACTGCTTTATGTGATCTTGGAGCCGGTGTTAGTGTTATGCCTCTCTCTTTGTATCGTAGACTTGATTTGAATAAGTTGAAACCTACTGAAATATCTTTGCAAATGGCCGATAAATCAACTGCTATACCTGTCGGTATTTGTGAGGATGTGCATGTTGTGGTTGCAAACGTTACTATTTTAACGGACTTTGTTATTCTTGATATTCCCGAGGACGATAGTATGTCGATTATCCTTGGTAGACCCTTTTTGAATACTGCAGGGGCTGTTATTGATTGCAACAAGGGCAATGTCAATTTTCATGTTAATGGTAATGAGCATACGGTACACTTTCCGAGGAAACAACCTCAACTCCACAATATCAATTCTATTGGAAAAAATCCATCGATTATTATTGGAGGTTTGAATTTCCTCTTCCTACTGTCAAAAAGAAATATGATATTCTTACTATTGGGGACGTGCATATCCCCGTTGAGTTAACCTAGTGCTATTCGAAAATTCTACAGTTTCATGCGATTCAGAATGAGTTTATTAACAAGACTTGATCAACCTTGTTAGTGGATTCCTTTTGATGAGTATGAGATGGATGAAGTTAGAAAGCACAACTCTCTATACCCTCCTTTTACTTTCTGTTATTTAGATTAAATAAAGCAAAAATAATATTTTTTGTCTGTTTTCTGAATTATCTTTGCAATAAAAAATACCCCGAAAATAAAAGTTCTCCAAATGCCCTGAAATTGAAATATGATTTTTTTTGTAGAATATTTAAGAATATCTGGCACTGAGAACACATCAGGGGGAGCCACCACCTGGCCACGAGGGTCCAGGGCGCGCCCCCTGCCTCGTGGGCCCCACGTGGCCCCCCTCCACTTATTCCTGCACCCACACACTTCGTCTTCCTCCAGAAAAAATCACCACACAGCTCAAACTCGTGTTCTAGCTCGTTTTGCTGCGATTTTCGATCTCCTTGCTCAAAGCTCCACTAACAAAACTGCTTTGGGGGATTGTTCTTCGGTATGTGACTCCTCTAATGGTCCAATTAGTTTTTGTTCTAGTACTTTATTCATTGCAATTTTTTGCTGCTTAGGTGACCCTGTTCTTGAGCTTGCATGTCAAATTTATTTGGTCCCAAGTAATTCTAATGCATGATATAGTCTCTAGGCACTTGTGGGAGTAGTTGCTATCAATTTTGTTGAGTTTGGTTCACTTTTATTTTGAGTTACTAAAAATTTCAGAAATTTTTCAGAGGAAGAAATGTGTTTAGGAAAATGTACCAAGGTGGTTCTTCAAGGAAGCAAGGACCCAGGCCCGCAATACGTGAGCCGGACCATGAACTACCAAGAGAAGTTCAAGTGCGGTCTTGTGAATGGCCGTCAGAAAATTTCATGGTCCAAGCAGGAATTAAGGAGGAATTTGACGCGTATGTGCGTAATGCTGAACTCAAGGGCTTCGTGTCAGATAAGTGCCCCCAACATTACTACCTAACTGAGTCCTTTGTGAGAAGATTTAAATTTACATCATCACGCAATTCTCACATGGTCCTGTTTGATCTTTATGATAAATCTTATACCATGGATTTAGAGGATTTTAATACTGCTTGTAAACTCCCAGAGTGGGGTAGTGCTAGTGAACCTCGCAAATCTGAATATAAAGACTTTCTTGCTAGTATAATTGTGGGGGAATCTAGAGAAATCACGCAAGCTACCATAGGGAGCATCCACTTTCCTGCCATACATTATTTTTCTCACTTTATAGGTAGATGCATTAACGGTAAGGACGAGGCATGTCACATGTGCATTCCCGATGTTAGTGTTCTCAAGAGTGCTGTATTAGGAGATAGACAATATAACTTGGGAGCTATTGTTGCACGAAGGTTGCATCATAACTGTATTAGCGAAGATTTATTTGGTGGAGTTTATGGAACCTGTTTAGCTAATTTTATTGAGGTACCCATTCGTGAAAATGATATGGAGTTGCCTCCTGCTTATCTAGATTTTAATGCTATGATTCATCATCAGTTTGCTGAGAGGAATGAACAGTCTCTCCAGTATCGACTAATCTTTGACAGACGTTGTGCTGTCCATATTACTCTCCCTGCTCCTACTTTCTTTGACTTTCAGGCAAAAAGGAGACATGTTATAACCAGGGAGGAGGCGAACGAGTACAAGAGGAGGATGGAGGCATCTCGCCTCCAAGCTGTAGCTCTTGAGGCAGTAGCGGCTGCATCTCAGTACGATCCCAGTTACAATTTCGGATATCCGCTAGGCCATCCATGGGCATAGACCAACTTAGGCCAAAAGCCTAAGCTTGGGGAGTACGTATTTCTCACCGACATTACATTCATGTTCGCACACTCATTCTAGTTGTCGGTGCTCATACTTTTTCATTGTACTATCCATGCTAGTTTATTTTCTGTTCTTCTTCTTGTGTGCTTGAATAACCTTAAGAAAAACCCAAAAAAATTAGTTGTAGCTTTTAGCTAGTTTACTTACCATGCGTGTAGTAGTAATAATTAAAAGAAAACCCAAAAGATTTTTTGTTCTTCTTTTGCTTGTCGGGAGCTTTCCCGTGTAAATAGTTTTATTTCCTTTCTTGTCTTTGGGGGTCGAGAGGAGAAGACCCTGATGAAAATGTTGAAGTGGCTCTTATATGCTTTATTGTTGATTTAACCAAGAGCCCATATTACCTTATCTTCTCCTTTGTATTAAATGCTTGCAGATTCCAGCTTAGTCCAATGCACGTGCACTATTATTATTATCCACACCGTTCGGTCGTGCAAGTGAAAGGCAATAATGACGATATATGATGGACTGATTGAGATGAGAGAAGCTGGTATGAACTCGACCTATCTTGTTTTTGTAAATATGATTAGTTCATCGTTCCCGATTCAGCCTATTATGAATGAAACATGTTTGCAATGACAATTAGAGATTATAGTTGCTTATGCCATGCTTAATTAGCTAGAAGTTTATAATGGTTTACCTTGCGTGCCAACATGCTATTAAAATGGTTGTGATGTGGTATGATAGGGTGGTATCCTCCTTTGAACGATTCAAGTGGCTTGACTTGGCACATGTTCACGCATGTAGTTGAAACAAAATCAACATAGCCTCCACGATATTTATGTTCATGGTGAATTATATCCTACTCATGCTTGCACTAAGTGTTGATTAATTTTAATGCATGTTTATGATTGTTGTCGCTCTCTAGTTGGTCGCTTCCCAGTCTCTTTCTAGCCTTCACTTGTACTAAGCGGGAATACTGCTTGTGCATCCACTTCCATACACCCAAAGTTATTCCATATGAGTCCACCATACCTTCCTATATGTGGTATCTACCTGCCGTTCGTAAATTTGTATGTGCCAAACTCTAAAGCTTCAAATGAAATTCTGTTTTGTATGCTCGAATAGCTCATGTATCAACTAGGGTTGTCTATATCTTCCATGCTAGGCGGGTTATTCTCAAGAGGAGTGGACTCCGCTCCTCACTCACGAGAAAATGGCTGGTCACCGGGATGCCCAATCCCATGCTCAAACCAAATCAAAATAATTGCAAACAAAACTCCCCCTGGATTATTGTTAGCTGGAGGCACCCATTGTTTCGGGCAAGCCATGGATTGATGCTTGTTGGTGGTGGGGGAGTATAAACTTTACCATTCTGTTTGGGAACCGCCTATAATGTGTGTAGCATGGAAGATATCGAGATCTCTTGGTTGTTATGTTGACAATGAAAGTATACCACTCAAAATATTATTTACCTCTATTTCAAAAATCGAGCTCTGGCACCTCTACAAATCCCTGCTTCCTTCTACGAAGGGCCTATCTATTTACTTTTATGTTGAGTCATCCTCCTCTTATTAAAAAGCACCAGTTGGAGAGCACCGCTGTCATTTGCATCCATTACTATTAATTTATATTGAGTATGACTGGATCTCTTTTACCACGAATTACAATGTCTAGTCAGTCCTTGATCTTGAGAGGTGCTCTACATTTATGTTTTGCGGTCTCAGAAAGGGCTAGCGAGATACCATCTTGTTATATCATATTATGATTATTTTGAGAAAAATGTTGTCATCCGAGATTTATTATTATTGCTCGCTAGTTGATTATGCCATTGATATGAGTAAACATGAGGCCTAAGTGTTATTGTGAATATGGTTAGTTCATAATCTTTGCTGAAAACTTGAATGCTGGCTTTACATATTTGCAACAACAAGAGCAAACAGAGTTTGTAAAAGTTTTTCTTCATCACTTTCAGTTTGTCAACTGAATTGCTTGAGGACAAGAAAAGGTTTAAGCTTGGGGGAGTTGATACGTCTCCATCGTATCTACTTTTCCAAACACTTTTGCCCTTGTTTTGGACTCTAACTTGCATGATTTGAATGGAACTAACCCGGACTGACGCTGTTTTCAGCAGAATTGCCATGGTGTTATTTTTGTGCAGAAATAAAAGTTCTCAGAATGACCTGAAACTTCACGGAGAATATTTTTGGAATTAATAAAAAATACTGGCGAAAGAATCAAGACCAGGGGGCCCACACCCTGTCCACGAGGGTGGGGGGCGCCCCTGCCCCCTGGGCGCGCCCCCTGCCTCGTGGGGCCCCTGATGCTCCATCGACCTCAACTCCAACTCTATATATTCATGTTTGGGGAAAAAATCAGAGAGAAGGATTCATCGCGTTTTACGATACAGAGCCGCCGCCAAGCCCTAAACTCTCTCAGGAGGGCTGATCTGGAGTCCGTTCGGGGCTCCGGAGAGGGGAATCCGTCGCCGTCGTCATCATCAACCTTCCTCCATCACCAATTTCATGATGCTCACCGCCGTGCATGAGTAATTCCATCGTAGGCTTGCTGGACGGTGATGGGTTGGATGAGATTTATCATGTAATCGAGTTAGTTTTGTTAGGGTTTGATCCCTAGTATCCACTATGTTCTGAGATTGATGTTGCTATGCTTAATGCTTGTCACTAGGGCCCGAGTGCCATGAATTCAGATCTGAACCTATTATGTTTTCATGAATATATGTGAGTTCTTGACCCTATCTTGCAAGTCATTAGTCACCTACTATGTGTTATGATCCAGTAACCCCGAAGTGACAATAATCAGGACCACTCCCGGTGATGACCGTAGTTTGAGGAGTTCATGTATTCACTAAGTGTTAATGCTTTGGTCCGGTACTCTATTAAAAGGAGGCCTTAATATCCCTTAGTTTCCAGCAGCTTAATCTTAAACTGTCAATATTTCTTTCTTTTAGGCCTTCATCCTCAAAATGGGCAAGACTCTCACTGCATGCAACTAGGTCATTTCCCGTGTCACCGAGGAAGACTTGAACGAATATGTTCAAACAGGCATCCTAGCCAAAAAAGATGTCATCCATTGGAGGGTACCAGGCACAGAAACCCCTCCTGAGCCCAAGGACGGCGAAGTAATTGTCTTCACTGATCATCTGCTCCGGGGTTTTAGCCCTCCCGGCTCAAAATTCTTCCGTGATGTGCTACACTTTTTCAAGCTTCATCCTCAAGATATTGGACCAAATTCCGTTTCAAACATCTGCAATTTTCAAGTGTTCTGCAAGGCGTACCTTCAACAGGAGCCCACTGTGGAACTGTTCAGGGAATTTTATTACTTAAACCGGCAGACTGAGTTTACTAATGGGCCCAGCCTAGTGTTAGGGGGCATTTCTATTCAGCGACGGAAAGAAGTCACTTCCCCAGCCGCCACACTGCCCAGTCATCCCAAGGATTGGAACCAAACTTGGTTTTATTGCCAAGACACTTCTCCAAAAGGGGAAAATCCTCTGCCGGGTTACCGCGCAGACGGCTTAGCAACATGCATCATCTTCCAGAACGCATCAACACAAAGGAACGGGCCAAATATGCGCCCATTTTTTCAAAAATCAGAGCCTTCATGGCCAATGGTTTAACCGACATCGACCTTGTCCGGTGCTGGGTTTCATGGAGGATATTGCCCCTAAGCCGCCGACCCGGCTTAATGTGTGAGTACACTGGCGATTTGAAAGATCCGCTTCACCACTGCCAGACAGAGATAACTGAAGATGACATCAATAATATGACCTAATCTCTACTGAACGAGAGTCTGGAAGACTACAGCAAAGTTGGATTGAATCATTTCTGCATTGTCAACCAACCGCCAGCTGTAAGCTTTTAAGCTATTTCCAATTTAAGCATTGTCTTTCATTTAAACTGTCTTCTCATAACCCACTTTATTTGCACAGGCCGATTCTCCTTTCTGGAAGAGATAAACAAAGTAATGCAATAAGAACGATGACATGATGTAGACAAGATCTATCTATGTAGAGATAGACCCCATCGTTTTATCCTTAGTAGCAATGATACATATGTGTCGGTTCCCCTTCTGTCATTGGGATCAAGCACCGTAAGATCGAACCCACTACAAAGCACCTCTTCCCATTGCAAGATAAATAGATCAAGTTGGCCAAACAAAACCCAAATATCGGAGAAGAAATACGAGGCTATAAGCAATCATGCATATAAGAGATCAAAGGAACTCAAATAACTTTCATGGATATAAAAAGATAGATCTGATCATAAACTCAAAGTTCATCCGATCCCAACAAACACACCGCAAAAAGAGTTACATCATATGGATCTCCAAGAGACCATTGTATTGAGAAACTAGCGAGAGAGAGGAAGCCATCTAGCTACTAACTACGGACCCGAAGGTCTACAAAGAACTACTCACGCATCATCGGAGAGGCACCAATGGAAGTGGTGAACCCCTCCGTGATGGTGTCTAGATTGGATCTGGTGGTTCTGGACTCTACGGCGCCTAGAATTGATTTTCGTTGACTCTCCTGGGGTTTCTGGAGTATTGGGGTATTTATAGAGCAAAGAGGCGGTCCGGGGCACCCGAGGTGGGCACAACCCACCAGGGCGCGCCCTGGTGGGTTGTGCAACTCGCGGAGCACCCCCCAGGCGCAGCCTTGTCCCATTAGGTGTCTTCTGGTCCATAAAAAATATCCGTGAAGTTTCGTTGCATTTGGACTCTGTTTGGTATTGATTTCTTGCGATGTAAAAAACATGCAGAAAATAGCAACGGCACTTAGCACTATGTCAATAGGTTAGTGCCAAAAATAATATAAAATGACTATAAAATGATTATAAAACATCCAAGGTTGATAATATAACAACATGGAACAATAAAAAATTATAGATACGTTGGGGATGTGTCAGCATCTCCAAGCTTAACTCCTGCTCGTCCTCGAGTAGGTAAAAACAAAATCTTTGATGTGGAATGCTGCCTAACATGTCATATCATTTTCTTTATAGCATGGACATTTATGTGATTCAAATCAATAGTCTAGTTTTCACATGATAACTTAAATAATCAAGCATATCAACAAGCAACCATGTCTTTCAAAATATCAACGCTAAAATAAGTTATCCCTAGCCCATCATGCTCAATCATTGATCCATTCATGAAACACACTCACATATTAGCTACACCCAATACTCAAGTACGATCATAATGCCTCCTAGTTGGTGCTTTTATATGAGAAGATGGAGACTCAAATTGAAAATAAAAATTGCATAAAGTAAAAGAAAGGCCCTTCACAGAGGGAAGTAGGGATTTGTAGAGGTGCCAGAGCTCAAAGCGAAAAACTTAGAGATAAAAACATTTTGGGAGGTGTGTCTTTCCCACCAACGAAACGACTTAGAGTTCCCAACACATTCCATTCTAAATATATCATAGGCGGTTCCCAAACAGAAAATAAAGTTTATTCCTTTTTCCACCATACTTCCACTTTCATGGCTAGCCGAATCCATGGTTGCCTTCCATACCAACACTTTCCAAGGAATTTATTATTTGACAACATAAAGTAAATTCATTTTTCATTTCGGGACTGGGCATCCCTAATACCATTGCCTTACTCTCGTGCAATGACAAGTGAATAAACACTCATCGTGAGAATAACACATCTAGCATGGAAAATATTAGTCACCCCTTACCGCTCCGCGAGCAGTAGGAACACACAAAAGAGAAGTTTATTTTGAAATTAGAGATGGCACATAAAAATTTTCTTAGAACGGAAAAATAATACCGCATCTAGGTAGTTATAGTGGACTCATGTGGCAAAACTGGTTTGAAGGTTTTTGGATGCACAAGTAGAGATCATACTTAGTGCAAAATGAAGGCTAGCAAAAGATTAAGAATCGACCAACCAAGAAACGAATAATCTCATCAGCAAGCATTAAGCACAATTAACACCGAATAATGCACCACAAGTAGGATATAATATCATTGCATGACTATTGACTTTCATGCTTGCATAGGGAATCACAAACCTTAACACCAATATTTTTACTAAAGCAAAATTACTCATCAACATGACTCACATATCACATCATCATATCTCAAAACTATTACAAGGAATCAAGTTTATTTTGTCCAATGATCTTCATGAAAGTTTTTATTATATCCTTCTTGGATATCTATCACTTTGGGACTAATTTTCATGTGTTGCTTTTGATAAGCTCAAACAAATATAAGTGAAGATCATGAGCATAATTTTTTCTCTCAAAATAATTTAAGTGAAGCAAGAGAGAATTTCTTGAAAATTTTACTAGCTCTCAAATAAATCTAAGTGAAGCAAGAGAGCATTTATTCAAAAATACTAAATCACACGGTGCTCAAAAATATATAAGTGAAGCACTAGACCAAGTCCATAACTCATAAAAATTTAAGTGAAGCATAGAGAGCAATTCTAACAAGTCATGACATAATTTTGGCTCTCTCAAATAGGTGTGTCCAGCAAGGAATCAAGACTTAAAACACAAAATAAAACAAGCAAAGACTCTTATCATACAAGACTCTCCAAGCAAAACACATAGTATGTGACAAATAAAAATGTAGCTTCGAGTAAAATACCGATGGTCGTTAGAAGAAAGAGGGGATGCCACTCGGGGGCATCCCCAAGCTTAGTTGTTTGCTCTCTTTTGGATAATAGCTTGGGATGCCGGGGCATCCCCAAGCTTAGGCTCTTCTTACTCCTTATTCCTGCATCCATCGTAAGATAACCCAAAACTTGAAAACTTCAATCACACAAAAATCAACAAAACCTTCGTGAGATCCGTTAGTACAAGAAAGCAAATCACTATTATAAGCATTGTATCAAACCAATTCATATTTTGTTTTTGCATTGTATCTACTGTATTCCAACTTTTCTATGGCAAAAACTCATCAAAGACAACCATAGAGCCATCAAAACAAGCACACAACGCAAAGAAAGCAGAATCTGTCAAAACAGAACAGTCTGTAGCAATCTGACTATTTCGAATACTTATGAAACTCCAAAGATTCTAAAAAATTAGGACGACCTGAGAAATTTGTATATTAATCTTCTGCAAAAATAATCAGGGTAAAAGCACGTTTCTGTGATTTATGAAAATTATTTTTGTGAGTGCATAAGTTTCTGTTTTTCAGCAAGATCAAACAACTATCACCCAGGAAGATCCTAAAGGCTTTACTTGGCACAAACACTAATTAAAACACAAAAAACACCATAACAGCAGCATAATTGTGCAAACACTCAAGAACAGAAAGCAAAAACCAAAAAATAAATTTTATGCATTGGGTTGCCTCCCAACAAGCGCTATTGTTTTATGCCCTTAGCTAGGCATAAGGCATGGATCTAAGTTTTGTCATCCGTAGTTTTGGCTACTTTGGTAAGGGTTTTCTCAAACCCGGGAGGCTCTTTACGCTTCCCTAAATTCTCAGGAAAAGAAACCATCTTTAGATCCAAAATATCCAATCGCTTGTTGCAAAGAGTAATCAAGGTGTTCATGCGATTGATACTACCATTGAGATGTTTGAGGGGTTCATTATATTTTTGTAATTCAACCATGTGTTTATGCAAATCACCAAGTTTGTCCAGCATTTGAACTCCCTCTGGGGTGAAAGAGAACCCCTTCTTTTGAGGTAGAACACCCAAAATTCATTCTAAAATTTCGTAGGCAGCATTGGCATCAAGCTCAATAAAATTCCCTTTAGCGGCAAAATCTAGGAGTTGTCTATGATGCAAAGCCAATCCTATGTAAAAATTACGAAGCAAGATCTTAGCGTCCCCTTTTAAATTGCAAATACAATAAGATTCCATAAGCCTATACCAAGCATCTTTCAAATTTTCTCCTTGTCTTTACTTGAAGTAAAGAACTTCAAAATCCGGTGACAAAGGAGGAATAGGCATGCTAGCCATTATGACTAGAAAGCAAGAACACTGATAGATCCGGCAGGAAAACAACGAAAAAAAAGAGGGCGAATAAAACGACAATTTTTTTTGTGAAGTGGGGGAGAGGAAAACGAGAGGCAAATGGAAAATAATGTAAATTGCAAGGAGATGAGATTTGTGATTAGGAACCTGGTATATGTTGAAGATCCTCCCCGGCAACGGCGCCAGAAATTCCTTTTGATGGCGGCTTGAAGCTACGTCAGTATTTACCCAAAGAGGAAGGGATGATGCAGCACAGCAGTAGTAGGTATTTCCCTCAGTGATGAAACCAAGGTTATCGAACCAGTAGGAGAACCAAGCAACACAACGTAAACAACACCTGCACACAAATAACAACCACTTGCAACCCGACGTGTTAAAGGGGTTGTCAATCCCTTTCAGGTAACGACGCCAGAAATTGGCACGTGGATGGGAGAAAGTTGTAATAGATTGATAGATCGAACGCCAAATAAAATAAATAAGAATAAAACACAACAAGGTATTTTTGTGTTTTTGGTTTAATAGATCTAAAAATAAAAGCAAAGGAAAAGTAGATCGCAAAGGGAAATAATGTAAGAAAGAGACGCGGGGGCCGTAGGTTTCACTAGTGGCTTATCTCGAGAAAAATAGCAAACGGTGGGTAAACAAATTACTGTTGGGCAATTGATAGAACTTCAAATAATCATGACGATATCCAGGCAATGATCATTATATAGGCATCACGTCCAAGATTAGTAGACCGACTCCTGCCTGCATCTACTACTATTACTCCACACATTGACCGCTATCCAGCATGCATCTAGTGTATTAAGTTCATGGAGAAACAAAGTAATGCAATAAGAACGATGACATGATGTAGACAAGATCTATCTATGTAGAAATAGACCCCATCGTTTTATCCTTAGTAGCAATGATACATACGTGTCGGTTCCCCTTCTGTCATTGGGATCAAGCACCGTAAGATCGAACCCACTACAAAGCACCTCTTCCCATTGCAAGATAAATAGATCAAGTTGGCCAAACAAAACCCAAATATCGGAGAAGAAATACGAGGCTATAAGCAATCATGCATATAAGAGATCAAAGAAACTCAAATAACTTTCATGGATATAAAAAGATAGATCTGATCATAAACTCAAAGTTCATCCGATCCCAACAAACACACCGCAAAAAGAGTTACATCATATGGATCTCCAAGAGACCATTGTATTGAGAATCTAGCGAGAGAGAGGAAGCCATCTAGCTACTAACTACGGACCCGAAGGTCTACAAAGAACTACTCACGCATCATCGAAGAGGCACCAATGGAAGTGGTGAACCCCTCTGTGATGGTGTCTAGATTGGATCTTGTGGTTCTGGACTCTACGGCGCCTAGAATTGATTTTCGTTGACTCTCCTAGGGTTTCTGGAGTATTGGGGTATTTATAGAGCAAAGAGGCGGTCCGGGGGGCACCCGAGGTGGGCACAACCCACCAGGGCGCGCCCTGGTGGGTTGTGCTCCCCTCGAAGCACCCCCCAGGCGCAGCCTTGGCCCATTAGGTGTCTTCTGGTCCATAAAAAATCTCCGTGAAGTTTCGTTGCATTTGGACTCCGTTTGGTATTGATTTCCTGCGATGTAAAAAACATGCAGAAAACAACAACGGGCACTTGGCACTATGTCAATAGGTTAGTACCAAAAAATGATATAAACTGACTATAAAATGATTATAAAACATCCAAGATTGATAATATAACAGCATGGAACAATAAAAAATTATAGATACGTTGGAGACGTATCAGCTGCCATGCCATCGCGCATGTTGATTTTCATAACACTTGTAAGCCGCCGATCTGACATTGAAGATCAGGCACTTATGCTTTATAATATCATCAAATTCTGCAGATCATAGCTATCGTATGTCCTGCACATAAGTAGATAACATGTGCCCTGGCGATTTATCCCAGGGCGGGCCACAAAACCCCATATAAAATCCACTGGTGACTGCATAGTCCATAACCAGGGCGGGTTTATCAAAACCTCATATAATCATAATAAAGGAAATATCATACCTGTGATATTTGTTCATACTCCTGGCTTACCATACCACATGCAGTAAAGGTAACAGCCCAAAGGTTTAGAGCGCAGCGCCCTGTGCAATTTATTCATACTGCTGGCTTACAACGCCATATGCAGCAAGGGTAACATCCCAAAGACTTGAGTGCAGAACTCCAAGCATTTAATCAACGCACTGGTGACTTAACGTCCAAAGCCAGGCCGGGTTATCAAAACTCCGGATAGATTCAAAGATGAATCATGAGGATCAAGTCAACATGGCCTGAACCAATTTTAAACCATATATCAATATGGTACAAAAATATGAACCCAAACAAAGTTCAAAAAACAAATCAAAAAATCGAGGCTTTCATAGGCGGCCAGGCCTAAATCATCAAGTGCTTTTCATGGGCTTGCACAGCCACTAAGTTAATCCTTCATTCAAACCTTGTAAGCCGGGCCTCACATGACCAACCGCCGTTTTAACCTTGACAAGTTCAGGGTCTTAATAAGATTGATTGTCAAGAGTTCGGCGGGTCATTCCAGGATTACCTGGGCGGAGTGGCAGACGTACAAGGCAGGATCAACTGAATTTTTTTGGTGTATACACCTGGTGTTTCAAGCCAATCAAAAGGGTTATCAACGCTATGTTCAATGAACAGGGAGCCCCCAAGTGATATATATTGAATCATCAGGGCAGGGTACCTATGTTTGAGCTGTTCTCTGCAACAGACTCTCTTTGGTCCCTTTAACCCGGGCATCAAGCCTCCAAGTAGGTTGTAGCAACGGCGTTCAAGCCGGATCAATAGGGTAGTCACAGCTATGCTCAATGAGCAGGAAGCCCCCGAGTATTTGTAATCATGGCATACAAGCCGGATCAAGAGGGTAGTCATAGTTATGCTCAATGAGCAGGAAGCCCCCAAGTGATTGTATGAAGCGATAATAAAGACTCATATTCTCAGAAATGAAACAACAGAGGCCCTGAATTATCAGGGATGCCGGCTTTATTATACTAATCATAATATATACATTGATAGAAGTATGTACATCACAAGAGCCGGTGGCTCAGGTGTAATAAGGCCGAAGATGAGCAATATTCCACGGCCGGCAGGTCTCCTCCTCTGACGTGCGTGAGTCCTTGTGGTCTCGAACATCGATAAGGTAATATGACCCGTTGTTCAGATTTTTGCTGACCACAAAGGGCCCTTCCCAAGGTGGGGAGAGCTTGTGCATATCAGTTTGATCCTGGATGAGCCGGAGCACCAAATCTCCTTCTTGAAAGGTCCTGGTTTTAACCCGGCGGCTATGTAACGATGTAGATGTTGCTGATAAATCGCCGAACGAGCCGCCGCATGGTCACGCTCCTCATCCAACAAGTTAAGATCATCCTGTCGTGCTTTTTCATTATCAGCTTCAACATAAGCCGCCACACGGGGTGAGTCGTGACGGATGCCACTAGGGAGAACCGCCTCTACTCCGCAAACCATGAAGGCGTGTAACCCGTAGATCAGTTGGGGGTGATATTGATAACTCCTCAACCCAACAACCCGGCGTCCTCTGCAAAGGGACCATAAGCTGAGGTTTTATGCCTCTCAAAATCATTTGATTGGCTCTTTCAGCTTGGCCATTGGACTGGGGGAGAGCCACTGATGATACATCAAGACGAATATGCTCTCGTTGACAGAATTCTTTCATAGCACCTTTAGACCGATTAGTGCCATTATCAGTTATAATGCTGTGAGGATAGCCAAATCGGAAAATCACCTTTTCGATGAATTGAACTGCTGTCGCCGCGTCACACTTGTTGACCGTCTCTGCCTCAACCCACTTTGTAAATTTGTCAACCGCCACCAAAAGGTGGGTCTTTTTATCCTTGGACCTTTTGAAAGGTCCAACCATATCCAGCCCCTAGAATGCAAACAACCAAGTAATTGGAATCATCCTCAATTCTTGAGCCGGTACATGAGCTCGTCTTGAGAATTTCTGACAACCATCACATTTACTGACCAAATCCTCTGCATCAGCATGAGCCGTCAGCCAATAAAACCCATGACGCAAAGCCTTGGCTACGAGAGACTTAGAGCCGGCATGATGACCACAGTCTCCTTCATGAATCTCTCGTAGAATCTCATGACCTTCCTCAGGAGAAACACAACGTTGAAACACCTGTGTGACATTGCATCGATGCAACTCTCCATTGACAATAGTCATTGATTTAGACCGCCGGGTTATTTGCCTGGCCAAAGTCTCATCTTCAGGTAACTCGTCCCGGGTCATATAAGCTAAATATGGAATTGTCCAATTAGGAATAGCATGAAGAGCCGCCACCAACTATGCCTCCGGGTCAGGAACAGCAATATCTTCCTCCGCAGGCAATTTGACTGAAAGATTATGCAGAATATCAAGGAAAACATTAGGTGGTACCGGCTTACGCTGGGACCCTAGCCGGCTTAAAGCATCAGCTGCCTCATTTTTCCTGCGGTCAACATGTTCCACTTGATAACCTTTGAAATGACCAACAATAACATCAACCTCTCAGCGGTAAGCCGCCATGAGTGGATCTTTAGAGTCCCAAGTGCCTGAAACTTGCTGAGCTACCAAATCTGAGTCGCCAAAACACCTCACCCGGCTTAGATTCATCTGTTTAGCCATCCGAAGACCGTGGAGCAAGGCCTCATACTCAGCTACATTGTTAGTACAAGGGAACATCAATCTTAAAACATAACAAAATTTATCACCTCGCGGGGAAGTCAAAATAACTCCAGCCCCCGAGCCTTCCAACTGCCTGGATCCATCAAAGTGAATAGTCCAATATGTGCTATCCGGCTTCTCCTCAGGCACCTATAGCTCGGTTCAGTCATTAATAAAATCCACAAGTGCTTGAGACTTGATAGCTGTCCGAGGCATATATTTCAAACCATGGGGTCCAAGCTCAATGGCCCATTTGGCTACCCGACCCGTGGCTTCTCTGTTTTGAATAATACCCCCCAAAGGAGCGGAACTAACCACAATGATGGGATGACCAAAGGAATACTGCTTCAACTTGCGACTAGCCATGAACACCTCATAAACCAGCTTTTGCCAATGTGGGTATCGCTGCTTGGATTCAACGAGTACCTCACTAACATAATAAACCGGCCGCTGAACCAGATATTCCTTGCCTGATTCCTTCCTTACCACAACAATTGCCACACTGACAGCTCGGCTATTAGCAGCCACATATAACAACAAGGGCTCCTTATCAATAGGAGCAGCAAGGATTGGTGGCTTAGCTAACTGTTTTTTCAAGGCCTCAAACGCCTGATCAGCAGCATCACTCCACACAAAGTGATCTGTTTTCTTCATCATCTGGTACAGAGGGATAGCTTTTTCACCCAACCGGCTTATGAACCGACTTAAGGCCGCAATATGACCCACCAGACGCTAAACATCATTAATACACGCCGGCTTAGCCAAGGAAGTGATATCCTTAATTTTCTCCGGGTTAGCTTCAATGCCTCTTTCAGAAACCAAAAAACCCAAGAGCTTGCCTGCTGGCACACCAAAGACACACTTGGCCGGGTTAAGCATCATCTTGTAGACCCGGAGATTGTCAAAGGTCTCTTTCAAATCATCTACCAAGGTTTCTTTCTTCCTGGATTTCACAACAATATCGTCTACATAAGCATGAACATTGCGTCCAATCTGGTCATGGAGGCAATTCTGAACACACCGTTGATAAGTCGCCTGGGCACTCTTGAGCCCAAAAGGCATAGACACATAGCATAAGGCTCCAAAGGGAGTGATGAAAGTTGTCTTCTCTTGGTCCTTAACTGCCATCTTGATCTGATGATAACCAGAGTAAGCATCCAGAAAACTCAAATGCTCACAACCCGCCGTAGCATCGATAATCTGATCAATACGAGGAGAGCACAAAAAAAGGGTCAGCCGGACATGCCTTGTTGAGGTTTGTATAATCCACACACGTCCGCCAAATGCCATTCTTCTTAAGCACCAGCACCGGGTTAGCCAACCACTCAGGATGAAAAACTTCAATGATAAACCCAGCCGCCAAGAGCCGGGCCACTTCTTCACCAATGGCCTTGCGTCTCTCTTCATTAAAACGATGAAGGAATTGCTTGACCGGTTTAAACTTCGGATCAACATTAAGAGTGTGCTCAGCGAGTTCCCTCGGTACACCTGGCATGTCAGAAGGTTTCCATGCAAAGATGTCACGGTTCTCACGGATGAACTCGATGAGCGCGCTTTCCTATTTCAGATCCATATTAGCACTGATACTGAACTGCTTGAATGAGTCACCAGGAACAAAGTCAACCAGCTTAGTGTCATCTGCCGACTTAAACTTCAACAGAGGATCATGCTCTATGGTTGATTTCTTCAAAGGTGTCATATCTGTCGGGTCAACATTATTTTTGTAAAACTTCAACTTCTCTGTTGCACAAACAGACTCAGCATAAGCAACATCGCCTTCTTCACATTCCAAGGCTATCTTCCTGTTGCCATGTACAGTGATGGTGCCCTTATGACCCGGCATTTTAAGCTATAGATAAACATAACAAGGCCTTGCCATAAACTTGGCATAAGCTGGCCGCCCAAACAAGGCATGATAAGGGCTCTTGATCTTAACCACCTCAAAGGTCAATGTCTCAGCTCTGGAATCATGATCATCACTGAAAGCCACTTCCAAAGCTATCTTGCCCACTGGATACGCCGGTTTACCAGGCACTACACCATGAAAAACAGTATTAGACGGCTTAAGATCCTTATGAGTCAAACTCATACGACGGAAAGTATCATAGTAAAGGATATTGATGCTGCTGCCTCCATCCATGAGTACTTTAGTGAACTTGTACCCTCCAACCTGAGGTGCAACCACCAAAGCTAACTGACCCGGATTGTCAACCCGGGGCGGGTGATCCTCGCGGCTCCATACAATTGGATGTTCAGACCACCGCAAGTAGCGAGGGACCGCCGGCTCAACTGCATTCACCGCCCTTTTACGAACCTTCTGGTCCCGTTTGCATAAACTAGTGGTGAACACATGATACTGGCCACTACTGAGCTGCTTTGGATTACTCTGATAACCAGACTGCTGCTACTGATTCCCTTGACCGGATTGCTAATTAAAACCACCTTGATTGCCTTGGCCCTGAAAACCGGAGTTTGAGCCACCGCCGCCAAAGCCGTGTCCTTGTGATCCGGATCCTGACCCACCGTGCGGGCCATTATGGTCCTGATGAAAACAAGAATTTCGGTACTCCTTCATGATGAAGCAATCTTTCCACATATGGGTAGACGGCTTATCTGGGGTGCTATGCTTTGGGCAAGGCTGATTCGTCACTGCCTCGATATTGAACCTTGGCCCGCCAATCCGGGGTATGAATGGCTTCCCTTTACGATGCTGATTATTGTTCTGAGCATTGGTATTAGCCACAAAGTCTGAACCGCCGTCCGCCTTGCGCTTACCATTATTACCTTGACCCGCTGTATTGGGCTGCTGCCCCTTTCCATTGCTATTCTTCTTCCCCTTTCCAGCCTTCTCCTCGTCAGATTCTGGATCCTTGGTATTATCTGAGTCGGCGTATTTGACGAGAGCCGCCATGAGCTCCCCCATATCATTAAAGTGGCGCTTGAGCCGCCCCAGCTTCTGTTTGAGGGGAAGGAAACGACAGTTCTTCTCTAACATGAGAGCTGAGCCGACGTTAATACTATCTAAGGAGTGAATAATGGTTGAGATCCGGCGCACCCAATGGGTCATTGACTCGCCCTCACCCTGGACACAAGTATCTAAGTCAAGGATCGACATGGGCTGCTTGCATGTATCCTTAAAATTCTGAATAAAACGGGACTTCAATTCAGCCCATGAACCAATGGAGTTAGTGGGCAATCCTTCCAACCAGTTACGAGCCGGCCCATCCAACATCATGGTGAAATACTTAGCACATGCGACATCACTAACATCCAACATCTCCATAGCCATCTCATAGCTCTCAATCCAAGCTTCTGGGGGTTGATCCGCCGTGTAGTTAGGCACCTTACGGGGGCCCTTGAAATCCTTAGGCAAGCGCTCGTTGCGTAAAGCCGGCACTAAACATGGCACACCCAAAGATCTAGAGGTCACTCCTCCCCCCACAGACGCTGACGGATAAACCAGAGGTTGCTGTTGAGCCGCTAGTTGAGCCGCCAGCTCAGCCTCACGCCGTGCCCCACCCTGGTCCACCAAAGCTTGAACATCATTGTCGGCGCGCGGCGGGTCATGCCCACGAGGCTAATTACGGCGCTGTTCACTGCTCGAAACTGTTGGCGAATCAATATGCCTGCTATAACTCCGGCTTGGACATGGGGTTGAGTGAATCCGTTCACGCCTATATGAATAAGCCGCCTGTTGAGCCACTGCTGTCTGAAGAAGTTCTCTGGCCCTCCGCATCTCTATCGTAGCCGGAGACTCGCCTTCAACTGGGAGAGCCGCCAATCATGTCGCTGCAGCAATCATATTATCCAGAGGGTTAGAATAATGACCCGGCGGTGTCGGAACATGCTGAGGCAGACTCATATCCAAACGATGCGGATTCACAGCACGCGGCTGAACCGGCGCTCCGGTCACGGGCGTCTCAACTACACGGTTTACCATGGGCGGGTCACTGGTCCCTGCCTCGGGCGTGTTGAAAAGGTTTCTCGCATCGTACACCGGAGGTAAGTGACTCTGGTGCCTCCTTCTCTTGATGGCATTTGAACAATTTTTATCCAAGGTAAGCCGGAACGACTCTGCCTGAATCCGTTGTGCCTGAGCGTCCAAAGCAGCTCGCTCTGTGGCCATCCTAGCGTTCTCTGCCGCCAGCTCTTCCTTGGCTTGAGCTATCTCATCTCGTAGCTTCGCAACATCCACCTTATGGTGTTCTTGAGTGTCCGGGGTCACCTCCGCCCCCATCAAAGTCGCCAAAGCCTCCAACAACTCTATCAGAACCTGAGCCGGTGGGCGCGCAGAGCCGCTAGCACCAGCCGTCGCCACAGCCGTTGAGCTGGAGGTCATAGCCACGGTGGTCGTTGAGCCGAGCATCGGCTGTGTACCGGCCATGAAGATCGCAACCCTGTTCGGCGGCTCAAGGGGGTCCGGAATACAGTCGCCATCAGAATAGCCCCTAAGCCGACCGTCCTGCAGTTGATACATTGAATTGGTCTCACCGGTTGACGACTCACCATCAGAATAGATGGCCGTCTCACCACCAGACATAGATCCTTCCTCAAGTTCAGCCCCATGGATGAAACCAACAAAGGAATGCTTCACAGCGGTTTGAGCCTTGGAGGGCCATGCACGCTGAGCCGTCTCGATGATGTTGGTGCAGGTGTCCGGCTCAGGGCCCGACTCGCCGATCTTGCCGATGAAGACGTGGATTCCACCGAAGGGAACCTGGTACCTAATACGTCTCCAACGTATCTATAATTTTTGATCGTTCATGCTATTATATTATCTGTTTTGGATGTTTATGGGCTTTATTAAACACTTTTATATTATTTTTGGGACTAACCTATTAACCCAGAGCATAGTGCCAGTTTCTATTTTTCCCTTGTTTCAGTGTTTCGCAGAAAAGCAAGATCAAACGGAGTCCAAACGGAATGAAACCTTCGGGAGCGTGATTTTTGGAACGAACGTGATCGAGGAGACTTGGATTTGAAGTCAAGGAAGCTTCGAGGTGGCCACGAGGCAGGGAGGCGCGCCTGCCCTCCTGGGCGCGCCCCCACCCTTGTGGGCCCCTCGTGGCTCCCCTGACCGACTTCTTTCGCCTATATATGTCCATATACCCTAAAAACATCAAAGAACAGAATAGATCGGGAGTTCCGCCGCCGCAGGCCTCTGTAGCCACCAAAAACCAATCGGGACCCTGTTCCGGCACCCTATCGGAAGGGGGGAACCCTCACCGGTGGCCATCTTCATCATCCCGGCGCTCTCCATGACGAGGAGGGAGTAGTTCACCCTCGGGGCTGAGGGTATGTACCAGTAGCTATGTGTTTGATCTCTCTCTCTCTCTCTCTCTCTCGTGTTCTTGAGGTGATACGATCTTGATGTATCGCGAGCTTTGCTATTATAGTTGGATCTTATGATGTTTCTCCCCCTCTACTCTCTTGTAATGGATTGAGTTTTCCCTTTGAAGCTATCTTATCGGATTGAGTCTTTAAGGATTTGAGAACACTTGATGTATGTCTTGCATGTGCTTATCTATGGTGACAATGGGATATCACGTGATTCACTTGATGTATGTTTTGGTGATCAACTTGCTGTTGGGGAACGTAGCAGAAATTCAAAATGTTCTACGCATCACCAAGATCAATCTATGGAGTTTACTAGCAACGAGAGGGAAGGAGTGCATCTACATACCCTTGTAGATCACGAGCGGAAGCGTTCAAGAGAACGGGGTTGATGGAGTCGTACTCGTCGTGATCCAAATCACCGATGATCCTAGCGCCAAACGGACGGCACCTCCGCGTTCAAAACACGTACGGAGCAGCGACGTCTCCTCCTTCTTGATCCAGCAAGGGGGGAGGAGAGGTTGATGGAGATCCAGCAGCACGACGGCGTGGTGGTGGAAGTAGCGGGATTCCAACAGGGCTTCGCCAAGCGCTGCGGGAGGAGGGAGGTGTGTCACGCGAGGGAGAGGGAGGCGCCAGGGCTTAGGTATTGCTGCCCTCCCTTCCCCCCACTATATATAGGGCCAAGGGAGAGGGGGGCGCAGCCTTGGCCCTTCCTCCAAGGAAGGGTGCGGCCAGGGAGGAGTCCTTCCTCCCCAAGGCACCTCGGAGGTGCCTTCCCCCTTTAGGACTCTCCGTTTATCTTATCTCTTGGCGCATGGGCCTCTTGGGGCTGGTTCCCTTGGCCCATATAGGCCAAGGCGCACCCCCCACAGCCCATGTGGCCCCCCCGGGGCTGGTGGACCCCTTGGTGGACCCCCGGACCCCTTTCGGCAATCCCAGTACAATACCGATAAAGTGAGAAACCTTTCCGGCGACCAAAATAAGACTTCCCATATATAAATCTTTACCTCCAGACCATTCCGGAACTCCTCATGACGTCCTGGATCTCATCCGGGACTCCGAAAAACTTTCGGGTTACCGCATACTAATATCTCTACAACCCTAGCGTCACCGAACCTTAAGTGTGTAGACCCTACGGGTTCGGGAGACACGCAGACATGACCGAGACGACTCTCCGGTCAATAACCGATAGCGGGATCTGGATACCCATGTTGGCTCCCACATGCTCCTCGATGATCTCATCGGATGAACCACGATGTTGAGGATTCAATCAATCCCGTATACAATTCCCTTTGTCTATCGGTATGTTACTTGCCCGAGATTCGATCGTCGGTATCCCGATACCTTGTTCAATCTCGTTACCGGCAAGTCTCTTTACTCGTTCCGTAACACATCATCCCGTGATCAACTCCTTGGTCACATTGTGCACATTATGATGATGTCCTACCGAGTGAGCCCAGAGATACCTCTCCGTTTACACGGAGTGACAAATCCCAGTCTCGATTCGTGCCAACCAAACAGACACTTTCGGAGATACCTGTAGTGCACCTTTATAGCCACCCAGTTACGTTGTGACGTTTGGTACACCCAAAGCATTCCTACGGTATCCGGGAGTTGCACAATCTCATGGTCTAAGGAAATGATACTTGACATTAGAAAAGCTCTGAGCAAACGAACTACACGATCTTGTGCTAGGCTTAGGATTGGGTCTTGTCCATCACATCATTCTCCTAATGATGTGATCCCGTTATCAACGACATCCAATGTCCATGGTCAGGAAACCGTAACCATCTATTGATCAACGAGCTAGTCAACTAGAGGCTTACTAGGGACATGGTGTTGTCTATGTATCCACACATGTATCTGAGTTTCCTATCAATACAATTCTAGCATGGATAATAAACGATTATCATGAACAAGGAAATATAATAATAACCAATTTATTATTGCCTCTAGGGCATATTTCCAACAGTCTCCCACTTGCACTAGAGTCAATAATCTAGTCCACATCACCATGTGATTAACACTCATAGGTCACATCACCATGTGACCAACATCCAAAGAGTTTACTAGAGTCAACAATCTAGTTCACATCTCTATGTGATTAACACTCAATGAGTTCTGGTTTGATCATGTTATGCTTGTGAGAGAGGTTATTAGTCAACGGGTCTGAGCCTTTCAGATCCGTGTGTGCTTTACGAATATCTATGTCATCTTGTGGATGCTACCACGCGCTACTTGGAGCCATTTCAAATAACTGCTCTACTATACGAATCCGGTCTACTACTCAGAGTCATCCGGATTAGTGTCAAAGTTCGCATCGATGTAACCCTTTACGACGAACTCCTTTTCACCTCCATAATCGAGAAAATTCCTTAGTCCACTAGATACTAAGGATAAGTTCCACCGCTGTCATGTGATCCATTCCCGGATCACTATTGTACCCCTTGACCAACTCATGGCAAGGCACACTTTACGTGCGGTACACAGCATAGCATACTGTAGAGCCTACGTCTAAAGCATAGGGGACGACCTTCGTCCTTTCTCTCTCTTCTGCTGTGGTCAGGTCTTGAGTCTTACTCAATACTCACACCTTGTAACACAGCCAAGAACTCCTTCTTTGCTGATCTATTTTGAACTCTTTCAAAATCATGTCAAGGTGTGCGTTCTTTGAAAGTATCATCAGGCGTCTTGATCTATCTCTATAGATCTTGATGCCCAATATGTAAGCAACTTTATCCAGGTCTTCCTTTGAAAAACTCCTTTCAAACAACCCTTTATGCTTCCCAGAAATTTTACATCATTTCGGATCAACAATATGTCATTCACATATACTTATCAAAAATGTTGTAGTGCTCCCACTCACTTTATTGTAAATACAAGTTTCTAACAAACTTTGTATAAACCCAAAAACTTTGATCACTCCATCAAAGCGTATATTCTGACTCCGAGATGCTTGCTCTAGTCCATGGAAGGATCGCTGGAGCTAGCATACCTTTTAGCATCCTTAGGATCGACAAAACCTTTCTGATTGTATCACATACAACCTTTCCTTACGAAAACTGGTAAGGAAACTTGTTTTTTGACATCCATCTGCCAGATTTCATAAATGCAGCTAATGCAAACATGATTCCGACGGACTTAAGCATCGCTACGGATGAGAAAATCTCATCGTAGTCAACTCCTTGAACTTGTGGAAATACTCTTTGCCACAAGTCGAGCTTCATAGACGGTAACATTACCATCCACGTCCGTCTTCTTCTCAAAGATCCATTTATCTCGGATTTCATGGCTTCTAACCATTTGTCGGAATATGGGCCCACCATCGCTTCTCCATAGCTCGTAGGTTCAGTATTGTCCAACAACATGATATCTCAGACAGGATCACGTACCACTCTGAAGTAGCACGCATCCTCGTCGTCCTACGAGGTTTGGTGGTGACTTGATCCGAAGTTTCATGATCACTATCATAAGCTTCTACTTCAATTGGTGTAGGTGCCACAGAAACAACTTCCTGTGCCCTGCTACACACTAGTTGAAGTGACGGTTCAATAACCTTATCAAGTCTCCACCATCCTCTCACTCAATTCTTTCGAGAGAAACTTTTCCTCGAGAAAGGACTCGTTTCTAGAAGCAATTACTTTTGCTTCCAGATCTGAAATAGGAGGTATACCCAACTGTTTTGGGTATTCTTATGAAGATGTATTTATCCGCTTTGGGTTCGAGCTTATCAGCCTGAAACTTTTTCACATAAGCTTCGCAGCCCCAAACTTTTAAGAAATGACAACATAGGTTTCTCTAAACGGCGTCGTCTCAACGGAATTGCGTGGTGCCCTTTTTAAAGTGAATGCGGTTGTTTCTAATGCCTAACCCATAAACGATAGTGGTAATTCGATAAGAAACATCATGGTATGCACCATATCCAATAGGGTGCAGTTATGATGTTCGGACACACCATCGCACTATGGTGTTCCAGGCGGTATTAATTGTGAAACACTTTCCACAATGTCTTAATTGTGTGCCAAACTCGTAACTCAGATACTCATCTCTATGATCATATCACAGACATTTTATCCTCTTGTCATGACGATCTTCAACTTCACTCTGAAATTACTTGAACCTTTCAATAATTCAGACTTGTGTTTCATCAAGTAAATACACTCAGCATCAACTCAAATCATCTGTGAAGTAAGAACTTAACGATATCCACTACATGCCTCAGCACTCATTGGACTGCACACATCAAAATGTATTACATCCAACAAGTTGCTCTCTTGTTCCATCTTACTGAAAACGAGGCCTTTCAGTCATCTTGCCCATGTGGTATGATTTGCATGTCTCAAGTGATTCAAAATCAAGCGAGTCCAAACGATCCATCTGCATGGAGTTTCTTCATGCATATATACCAATAGACATGGTACGCAAGTCTCAATCTTTTCAAAAACGACTGAGTCCAAAGATCCATCTACATGGAGCTTCTTCATGCGTTCTATACCAATATGACTCAAATGGCAGTGCCACAAGTATGTGGAACTATCATTACTATTTTATATCTTTTGGCACGAACATGTGTATCACTACGATCGAGATTCATTTTAGGTGCAAGACCATTGAAGGCATCATTCAAATAAACAGAGTAACCATTATTCTCCTTAGATGAATAACCGTATTGCGATAAACATAATCCAATCATGCTCAACGCAAACACCAAATCTTGATGGTAGTGGGAGCATGCGATGCTTGATCACATCAACCTTGGAAACACTTCCAACACATATCGTCATCTCACCTTTAGCTAGTCTCCGTTTATTCCGCAGCTTTTATTTCGAGTTACTAACACTTAGCAACCGAACCGGTATCTAATACCCTGGTGCTGCTAGGAGTACTAGTAAAGTACACATTCATATAATGTATATCCAATATACTTCTGTCGACCTTGCCTGCCTTCTCATCTACCAAGTATCTAGGGTAGTTCCGCTTCAGTGACCGTTCCCCTCATTACAGAAGCACTTAGTCTCGGGTTTGGGTTCAACCTTGAGATTCTTCACTAGAGCAGCAAACGACTTGCTGTTTCATGAAGTATCCCTTTTGCCCTTGCCCTTCTTAAACTAGTGGTTTTACTAACCATCAACAATTGATGCTCCTTCTTGATTTCTACTCTCGCGGTGTCAAACATCGCGAATAGCTCAAGGATCATCATAACTATCCCTGATATGTTATAGTTCATCACGAAGCTCTACTAGCTTGGTGGCAGTGACTATGGAGAACCACCACTATCTCATCTGGGAGATTAACTCCCACTCGATTCAAGCGATTGTGGTACTCAGACAATCTGAGCACATGCTCAACGATTGAGCTTTTCTCCCTTAGTTTGCAGGCTTAAGAAACTTGTCAGAGGTCTCATACCTCTTGACGTGGGCACTAGTCTGAAATCCCAATTTCAGTCTTCGGAACATCTCACATGTTCTGTGACGTTTCAAGAACGTCTTTGGTGCCACAATTCTAAACCATTAGCATTACGCACTGAACTATCACGTAGTCATCAAAACGCGTATGTCAGATGTTTCGCAACATCTACAGACGACGCTGAGGTTCAGCACACCGAGCGGTGCATTAAGGACATAAGCCTTCTGTGCAGCAATGAGGACAATCCTCAGTTTACGGACCCAGTCCGCATAATTGCTACTATCAACTTTCAACTAAATTTTCTCTAGGAACATATCTTAAACAGTAGAACTAAAGCACAAGCTATGACATAATTTGCAAAGACCTTTTGACTATGTTCATGATAATGAAGTTCATCTGATTATTGAACTCCCACTCAGATAGACATCCCTCTAGTCATCTAAGTGATACATGATCCGAGTCAAACTAGGCCGTGTCCGATCATCACGTGAGACGGACTAGTCATCATCGGTGAACATCTCCATGTTGATCGTATCTACTATACGACTCATGTTCGACCTTTCGGTCTCTTGTGTTCCGAGGCCATGTCTGTACATGCTAGGCTCGTCAAGTCAACCTAAGTGTTTTGCATGTGTTCCGAGGCCATGTCTGTACATGCTAGGCTCGTCAACACCCGTTGTATGCGAACGTTAGAATCTATCACACCCGATCATCACGTGGTGCTTCGAAACAACGAACCTTCGCAACGGTGCACAGTTAGGGGGAACACGTCTCTTGAAATTTTAGTGAGGGATCATCTTATTTATGCTACCGTCGTTCTAAGCAAATAAGATGTAAACATGACAAACATCACATGCAAATCATAAAGTGACATGATATGGCCAATATCATCTTGCGCCTTTGATCTCCATCTTTGAGGCGCGGCATGATCACCTTCGTCACCGGCATGACACCATGATCTCCATCATCATGATCTCCATCATCGTGTCTTCATGAAGTTGTCTCGCCAACGATTACTTCTACTTCTATGGCTAACGCGCTTAGCAATAAAGTAAAGTAATTTACATGGCGTTATTCAATGACACGCAGGTCATACAAAAAATAAAGACAACTCCTATGGCTCCTGCCGGTTGTCATACTCATCGACATGCAAGTCGTGATTCCTATTACAAGAACATGATCAATCTCATACATCACATATATCATTCATCACATCCTTTTGGCCATATCACATCACATAGCATACCCTGCAAAAACAAGTTAGACGTCCTCTAATTGTTGTTGCAAGTTTTTACGTGGCTTGTATAGGTTTCTAGCAAGAACGTTTCTTACCTACGTAAAACCACAACGTGATATGCCAATTTCTATTTACCCTTCATAAGGACCCTTTTCATCGAATCCGATCCGACTAAAGTGGGAGAGACAGACACCCGCTAGCCACCTTATGCAACTAGTGCATGTCAGTCGGTGGAACCTGTCTCACGTAAGTGTACGTGTAAGGTCGGTCCGGGCCGCTTCATCCCACGATGCCGCCGAATCAAGATAAGACTAGTAACGGCAAGTAAATTGACAAAATCGACGCCCACAAACTACTTTGTGTTCTACTCGTGCATAGAAACTACGCATAGACCTAGCTCTGATACCACTGTTGGGGAACGTAGCAGAAATTCAAAATTTTCTATGCATCACCAAGATCAATCTATGGAGTTTACTAGCAACGAGAGGGAAGGAGTGCATCTACATACCCTTGTAGATCGCGAGCGGAAGCGTTCAAGAGAACGGGGTTGATGGAGTCATACTCGTCGTGATCCAAATCACCGATGATCCTAGCGCCGAACGGACGGCACCTCCGCGTTCAACACACGTACGGAGCAGCGACGTCTCCTCCTTCTTGATCCAGCAAGGGGGGAGGAGAGGTTGATGGAGATCCAGCAGCACGACGGCGTGGTGGTGGAAGTAGCGGGATTCCAACAGGGCTTCGCCAAGCGCTGCGGGAGGAGGGAGGTGTGTCACGGGAGGGAGAGGGAGGCGCCAGGGCTTAGGTATTGCTGCCCTCCCTTCCCCCCACTATATATAGGGCCAAGGGAGAGGGGGGCGCAGCCTTGGCCCTTCCTCCAAGGAAGGGTGCGGCCAGGGAGGAGTCCTTCCTCCCCAAGGCACCTCGGAGGTGCCTTCCCCCTTTAGGACTCTCCGTTTATCTTATCTCTTGGCGCATGGGCCTCTTGGGGCTGGTTCCCTTGGCCCATATAGGCCAAGGCGCACCCCCCACAGCCCATGTGGCCCCCCCGGGGCTGGTGGACCCCTTGGTGGACCCCCGGACCCCTTTCGGCACTCCCGGTACAATACCGATAAAGTGCGAAACCTTTCCGGCGACCAAAATAAGACTTCCCATATATAAATCTTTACCTCCGGACCATTCCGGAACTCCTCGTGACATCCGGGATCTCATCCGGGACTCCGAACAACTTTCGGGTTACCGCATACTAATATCTCTACAACCCTAGCGTCACCGAACCTTAAGTGTGTAGACCCTACGGGTTCGGGAGACACGCAGACATGACCGAGACGACTCTCCGGTCAATAACCAACAGCGGGATCTGGATACCCATGTTGGCTCCCACATGCTCCTCGATGATCTTATCGGATGAACCACGATGTTGAGGATTCAATCAATCCCATATACAATTCCCTTTGTCTATCGGTATGTTACTTGCCCGAGATTCGATCGTCGGTATCCCGATACCTTGTTCAATCTCGTTACCGGCAAGTCTCTTTACTCGTTCCGTAACACATCATCCCGTGATCAACTCCTTGGTCACATTGTGCACATTATGATGATGTCCTACCGAGTGAGCCCAGAGATACCTCTCCGTTTACACGGAGTGACAAATCCCAGTCTCGATTCGTGCCAACCAAACAGACACTTTCGGAGATACCTGTAGTGCACCTTTATAGCCACCCAGTTACGTTGTGACGTTTGGTACACCCAAAGCATTCCTACGGTATCCGGGAGTTGCACAATCTCATGGTCTAAGGAAATGATACTTGACATTAGAAAAGCTCTGAGCAAACGAACTACACGATCTTGTGCTAGGCTTAGGATTGGGTCTTGTCCATCACATCATTCTCCTAATGATGTGATCCCGTTATCAATGACATCCAATGTCCATGGTCAGGAAACCGTAACCATCTATTGATCAACGAGCTAGTCAACTAGAGGATTACTAGGGACATGGTGTTGTCTATGTATCCACACATGTATCTGAGTTTCCTATCAATACAATTCTAGCATGGATAATAAACGATTATCATGAACAAGGAAATATAATAATAACCAATTTATTATTGCCTCTAGGGCATATTTCCAACACTTGCGGGTCCCGTTTGTGAACTTATGCATAGGGGTTGGCACACGTTTTCGTCTTGACTCTCCGGTAGAAACTTTGGGGCACTCTTTGAAGTTCTATGTGTTGGTTGAATAGATGAATCTCAGATTGTGTGATGCATATCGTATAATCATACCCACGGATACTTGAGGTGACATTGGAGTATCTAGGTGACATTAGGGTTTTGGTTGATTTGTGTCTTAATGTGTTATTCTAGTACGAACTCTATGATAGATCGAACGGAAAGAATAGCTTCGTGTTATTTTACTACGGACTCTTGAATAGATCGATCAGAAAGAATAACTTTGAGGTGGTTTCGTACCCTACAATAATCTCTTCGTTTGTTCTCCGCTATTAGAGACTTTGGAGTGACTCTTTGTTGCATGTTGAGGGATATTTATAAGATCCAATTATGTTATTATTGTTGAGAGAACTTGCACTAGTGAAAGTATGAACCCTAGGCCTTGTTTGCAAGCATTGCAATACCGTTTGTGCTCACTTTTATTATTAGTTACCTTGCTGTTTTTATATTTTCAGATTACAAAAACCTATATCTACCATCCATATTGCACTTGTATCACCGTCTCTTCGCCGAACTAGTACACCTATACAATTTACCATTGTATTGGGTGTGTTGGGGACACAAGAGACTCTTTGTTATTTGGTTGCAGGGTTGTTTGAGAGAGACCATCTTCATTCTACGCCTCCCACGGATTGATAAACCTTAGGTCATCCACTTGAGGGAAATTTGCTACTGTCCTACAAACCTCTGCACTTGGAGGCCCAACAACGTCTACAAGAAGAAGGTTGAGTAGTAGACATCAAGCTCTTTTCTGGCGCCGTTGCCGGGGAGGTGAGTGCTTGAAGGTATATCTTTAGATCTTGCAATCGAATCTTTTTGTTTCTTGTTTTATCACTAGTTTAGTCTATAAAAGAAAATTACAAAAAAAATGGAATTGAGTTTGCCTCATACGCTTCATCTTTTTAATATCTTTCGTGAGAATGATGGAAAGGAAAATTGTGCTCAAGTGCTATAAGAAGAAGTCTATAAAATGTTTGGCACTAAATCTTTGAATGATGAGCATGATTGCAATGTTATTAGTATGAACTCTTTGAATATCCATAGTACTAATGATGATTGCACTAGTCATGATGAGAATGTCTCTTATAAGCATGTCGATTTTTGTGGAGTGCATAGAGCTTGCAAGTACACACCAATTAGGGAAAATAGATTTTGCAATAGGCATAAGTATTTCGAAACTAAATGGTTGCAAGAAAGGCTAGATATTTGTGCTGAAAATTTAAACCTTCTTAGCCGTACTTGTGAACTTTGCAATGAACGTGATCATTTCAATACCCAATGCAAATTGTTTCATGATCGTATCGTGTCCAAAAATTGTGATGACTTGATTTCCCTTGCACATCATAATGAACTTAGTTTGCTTTTGGGTTATGAAGAAATGAAACGTATAACTAAGGTTATTCCAGAATTTGCCCTTGATAGAGTTCTTGATTTTGATCTAGAGGAAATTTATATGTATTGTGCGGTGAATTGCATTGAAAATTCTTATATTGCCAATTATATAAAGACAAGAGAACAAAGAGGAGATGAAGAGAATACTATTGAAAGGGAAGAGACTTCCCAATGTCCTCCTATTATTTCTTATGATGAATCAGGTAACGAGGAGGAGCCTTCTATTCAACCAATCTCATCAATAAGGAGCTCAAAAAAGAGGATTGAACCCACACATAATGTGAAGAAGAAAAAGAAAAGACGGATGAACAAAGGTAAAAAGGTATCTCTCCCAAATGATGTTGCTCCTATTACTCCTTGTGATGATGATACTTGCTAGACTATTGGTGCTATCCATACTATTAATGATGAGAGTGATTATGCTTATGATATGAAAAGGCCCAAGCTTGGGGATGCTATGTTTGATGAGAATGAAAATTTTGAGAATATATTTGCTGCAATTAATGTTTGTCCCAAGCTTGGGGATGCTATGTTTAATGAAGATGATATTTTTAGCCTCCCAAGTTTTGATGAGCAAATTTATTATGATGATAGCGTGCCTCCTACTTATGATGATTATATTGATGAAAGTGGGTTTGGAAGAGTGTCAACTTTAGGAAGTAATGATCCCACTATTTTGTAGGATGTTGAATCTTATTGTGATAAATATGAAAGTGGATTTGGAGAGGTCATGACTTTATTTGGTGATAATTCCACTATCTTGGAAGAGGTTTCAATTGATTATGATGAGAACAAAGTTGCTACTTATGATGATCATTGTGATGATACTTATGCTATAAAAAGTAGTGATGATTATATTTATAAAACTTGTCATGATTATGATTAATCTTTTTCTGAGTATTACTCTTTTAATGTGGAAACAATTTATAGTATTCGAGTTTCTTATGATACTCCCACTATTCTGAATGAGAAGAATTTTGCTTATGTGGAGAGTAGTAAAAATTCTATACTTGTAGATCATGAAAAGAATGCTTTAGGTCCTGGTTATATTGTTTAATTCATTCATGATGCTACTGAAAATTATTATGAGGGAGGAATATATGCTTCTAGGAATTGCAATAATATCAAGTTTCCTCTCTATGTGCTTAAAGTTTTGAAGTTATGCTTGTTTTACCTTCCTATGCTAGTTGATTATTGTTCCCATAAATTGTTTGATCACAAAATCCCTATGCATAGGAAGTGGGTTAGACTTAAATGTTCTAGTCATATTCTTCATGATGCTCTCTTTATGTTTCAATTCTTATCTTTTATGTGAGCATCATTGAAATCATCATGCCTAGCTAGGGGCGTTAAACGTTAGCGCTTGTTGGGAGGCAACCCAATTTTATTTTAGTTCTTTGCTTTTTGGGTTTGTTTAGGAATAAATAATCTATCTAGACTCTGTTAGACGTGGTTTTATGTTTTAATTAGTGTTTGTTCCAAGTAGAACCTTTGGGGAGACTTGGGTGAAGTCTTTATGATCTTGCTGTAAAAAACAGAAACTTTAGCGCTCACAAGATTAGCTAAAACATTTTACTGGAGAGCGATATTTAGTTGATTATTTTTGCAGATGATTACTAGACAAATTCCTCAGGTCCACCAATTTATTTCAGAATTTTTGGAATTACATAAGTATTCGAATGATACAGATTACTACAGACTGTTCTGTTTTGGACAGATTCTGTTTTCTATGTGTTGTTTGCTTATTTTGATGAATCTATGAGTAGTATCGGAGGGTATGAACCATAGAGAAGTTGGAATACAGTAGGTTTAAAACTAATATGAATTTATAATGAGTTCACAACAGTACCTAAGTGGTGATTTATTTTCTTATACTAACGGAGCTTACGAGTTTTCTGTTAAGTTTTGTGTTGTGAAGTTTGCAAGTTTCGGGTAAAGATTCGATGGACTATGGAATAAGGAGTGGCAAGAGCCTAAGCTTGGGGATTCCCAAGGCACCCCAAGGTAATAATCAAGGACAACCAAGAGCCTAAGCTTGGGGATGCCCCGGATGGCATCCCCTCTTTCGTCTTCATTCATCGGTAACTTTACTTGGAGCTATATTTTTATTCACCACATGATATGTGTTTTGCTTGGAGCGTCATTTTTTCTTTTGTTTTGCTTGCTGTTTGAACAAAATACCAAGATCTGAAATTATTAAATGTTAGAGAGTCTTCACATAGTTACATAATTATTCAACTACTCATTGATCTTCACTTATATGTTTTGGAGTAGTTTGTCATTTGCTCTAGTGCTTCACTTATATCCTTTTAGAGCACGGCGGTGGTTTTATTTTGAAGAAATAGATGAACTCTCATGCTTCACTTATATTATTTTGAGAGTCCTAAACAGCATGGTAATTTGCTTGGGTTATGAATTTAGTCCTAATATGATAGGCATCCAAGAGGGATACAATAAAAACTTTCATATAAAGTGCATTGAATACTATGAGAAGTTTGATTCCTTATGATTGTTTTGACATATGAAGATGGTGATATTAGAGTCATGCTAGTGGAGTAGTTGTGAATTTGAGAGATACTTGTGTTAAAGTTTGTGATTCCCGTAGCATGCACGTATGGTGAACCGTTATGTGATGAAGTCGGAGCATGATTTATTTATTGATTCTCTTCCTTATGAGTGGCGGTCGGGGACGAGCGATGGTCTTTTCCTACCAATCTATCCCCCTAGGAGCATGCGCGTAGTACTTTGTTTCGATAACTAATAGATTTTTGCAACAAGTATATGAGTTCTTTATGACTAACGTTGAGTCCGTGGATTATACGCACTCTCATCCTTCCACCATTGCTAGCCTCTCTAATACCGCACACTTTTCGCGGTATCATACACCCACCATATACCTTCCTCGAAACAGCCACCATACCTACCTATCATGGCATTTCCATAGCCATTCCGAGATATATTGCCATGCAACTTACCACCGTTTCATTTACTATGACACGCTTCATCATTGTCATAATTGCTTTGCATGATCATGTAGTTGACATCGTATTTGTGGCAAAGCCACCTTTCATAATTCTTTCATACATGTCACTCATGAGTCATTGCATATCCCGGTACTCCGCCGGAGGCATTCATATAGAGTCATATTTTGTTCTAAGTACCGAGTTGTAATTCTTGAGTTGTAAGTAAATAAAAGTGTGATGATCATCATTATTAGAGCATTGTCCCAGTGAGGAAAGGATGATGGAGACTATGATTCCCCCACAAGTCGGGATGAGACTCCGGACGAAAAATAGAAAAGAAAAAAAAAGAGGCCAAAAAAAGAGAGGGCCCAAAAAAACAAAAAAAATGAGAGAAAAAAAGAGAAGGGACAATGCTACTATCCTTTTACCACACTTGTGCTTCAAAGTAGCACCATGATCTTCATGATAGAGAGTCTCCTATGTTGTCACTTTCATATACTAGTGGGATTTTTACATTATAGAACTTGGCTTGTATATTCCAATGATGGGCTTCCTCAAAATGCCCTAGGTCTTCGTGAGCAAGCGAGTTGGATGCACACCCACTTAGTTTCTTTTGTTGAGCTTTCATACACTTATAGCTCTAGTGCATCCGTTGCATGGCAATCCCTACTCACTCACATTGATATCTATTAATGGGCATCTCCATAGCCCGTTGATACGCCTAGTTGACGTGAGACTATCTTCTCCTTTTTGTCTTCTCCACAACCACTGTTCTATTTCACCTATAGTGCTATGTCCATGGCTCACGCTCATGTATTGCGTGAAGATTGAAAAAGTTTGAGAACATCAAAAGTATGAAACAATTGCTTGGCTTGTCATCGGGGTTGTGCATGATTTAAATATTTTGTGTGATGAAGATAGAGCATACCCAGACTATATGATTTTGTAGGGATAGCTTGCTTTGGCCATGTTATTTTGAGAAGACATGATTGCTTTGCTCGTATGCTTGAAGTATTATTGTTATCATGTCAATATTAAACTTTTGTTTTGAATCTTATGGATCTGAATATTCTTGCCACAATAAAGAAGATATCATTGATAAATATGTTAGGTAGCATTCCACATCAAAAATTCTGTTTTTATGATTTACCTACTCGAGGACGAGCAGGAATTAAGCTTGGGGATGCTGATACGTCTCCAACGTATCTATAATTTTTTATTGTTCCATGCTATTATATTATCTATTTTGGATGTTTATGGGCTTTATTAAACACTTTTATATTATTTTTGGGACTAACCTATTAACCCAGAGCCCAGTGCCAGTTTCTTTTTTTCCCTTGTTTCAGTGTTGCGCAGAAAAGGAATATCAAATGGAGTCCAAACGGAATGAAACCTTCGGGAGCGTGATTTTTGGAAAGAACGTGATCCAGGAGACTTGGAGTTGAAGTCAAGGAAGCTTCGAGGTGGCCACGAGGCAGGGAGGCGCGCCTGCCCCCCTGGGCGCGCCCCCCACCCTCGTGGGCCCCTCATGGCTTCCCTGACCGACTTCTTTCGCCTATATATGTCCATATACCCTAAAAACATCGAAGAACAGAATAGATCAGGAGTTCCACCGCCGCAAGCCTCTGTAGCCACCAAAAACCAATTGGGACCCTGTTCCGGCACCCTGCCGGAGGGGGGAATCCTCATCGGTGGCCATCTTCATCATCCCGGCGCTCTCCATGACGAGGAGGGAGTAGTTCACCCTCGGGGCTGAGGGTATGTACCAGTAGCTATGTGTTTGATCTCTCTCTCTCTCTCTCGTGTTCTTGAGGTGATACGATCTTGATGTATCGCGAGCTTTGCTATTATAGTTGGATCTTATGATGTTTCTCCCCCTCTACTCTCTTGTAATGGATTGAGTTTTCCCTTTGAAGTTATCTTATCGGATTGAGTCTTTAAGGATTTGAGAACACTTGATGTATGTCTTGCATGTGCTTATCTGTGGTGACAATGGGATATCACGTGATTCACTTGATGTATGTTTTGGTGATCAACTTGCGGGTTCCGTTTGTGAACTTATGCATAGGGGTTGGCACACGTTTTCGTCTTGACTCTCCGGTAGAAACTTTGGGGCACTCTTTGAAGTTCTATGTGTTGGTTGAATAGATGAATCTGAGATTGTGTTATGCATATCGTATAATCATACCCACGGATACTTGAGGTGACATTAGGGTTTTGGTTGATTTGTGTCTGAAGGTGTTATTCTAGTACGAACTCTATGATAGATCGAACGGAAAGAATAGCTTCGTGTTATTTTACTACTAACTCTTGAATAGATCGATCAGAACGAATAATTTTGAGGTGGTTTCATACCCTACAATAATCTCTTCGTTTGTTCTTTGCTATTAGTGACTTTGGAGTGACTCTTTGTTGCATATTGAGGGATAGTTATATGACCCAATTATGTTATTATTGTTGAGAGAACTTGCACTAGTGAAATTATGAACCCCAGGCCTTGTTTCCAAGTATTGCAATACCATTTGTGCTCACTTTTATTATTAGTGACCTTGCTGTTTTTATATTTTCAGATTACAAAAACCTTTATCTACCATCCATATTGCACTTGTATCACCATCTCTTCGCCGAACTAGTGCACCTATACAATTTACCATTGTATTGGGTGTGTTGGGGACACAAGAGACTCTTTGTTATTTGGTTCCATGGTTGTTTGAGAGAGACCATCTTCATCCTACGCCTCCCACGGATTGATAAACCTTAGGTCATCCACTTGAGGAAAATTTGCTACTGTCCTACAAACCTCTACACTTGGAGGCCCAACAACGTCTACAAGAAGAAGGTTGTGTAGTAGACATCAGTACCCATACTCAATTGAGCCGACCTGGGGGGGGGCCAGCCAACATCGTCGATGTAGAGCTTGCCGCGACGACTCTTGGTCATCTGGCCCACAACGTATCCCTTGATCCCTGGGAAGCTTCCCTTCAAGAACTTGAAACCATCGTGCGCTGGCCCCACGGTGGGCGCCAACTGTTGTTGACTTAACACGGCAGATGCCCTAGTGAAAGGACTTAGGTGCGGAGCCATCGCAACTAGGTTAGCTTGAAGGGGTTAATCGGGACAAAGGACATAGAGAGTTTATACTGGTTCGGCCCTTCACAACGAGGTAACGGCTTACTCCAGTTTTGGGTTGTATTGCTTGGGTTTCGATTACCAAGGAGCGAATACGCTTGACCTAGTTCTCGATCTCTTGTTTCTTGTCCTAACCCGCCGCCGGGTCACCCCTTTATATACACAGGTTGATGCCCGGTGGCTTATAGATTTCCGGCCGGCTCATACACAACGTGTCCGGCTCAGTGACTAACTAAGCTTGCCTTACAATACAAGTTACAGATATGGCGGTTCATACTCATGGGCCTCAAGTCACCTCTGGGTCTTGGGCTTTCAATAAGCTTGCTCTATGGACCACCATCCTCATCATCATCTTGGGCCTTCTCATCTTAAGCCGCCAGTGGCATGACCCGACCCCTCCTGGGCGGGTCATACCCAATAGTTATATCCCCAACAAGTGTTGAACTGGGTTATGAGCACTCTTGATGGAACTCTCATTGTCATAGAAGAGCGGCACATTCCTCACATTGATGCCGTAGTCCTTGAGGGTTTGCTTCATCCATAGTAATTGAGCACAGCATGAACTAGCAGCAATGTACTCAGCTTCAGTAGTAGAGAGTGATACGCAGTTCTGCTTCTTTGAGGACCAATATACCAAAGATTGTCCGAGGAAATGGCATGTGCCTGATGTTGACTTGTGATCCACACGATCACCAGCATAGTCAGAGTCAGAATATCCAATGAGATCAAAAGCCGAGCCCTTGGGATACCATAATCCAAGTGTTGGAGTGTGAGCTAGATATCGAAGAATATGCTTCACAGCCTTATGGTGTGATTCCTTTAGTGTAGCTTGAAAGCGGGCACACATGCAAACACTAAGCATAATATATGGCCTAGATGCACATAGATACAATAAAGAGCCAATCATGGAGCGGTATACCTTTTGATCGAAGTCTATACAATATTCATCAGTGCATAGATGGCCATTTGTGGGCATAGGGATTTTGACGCCTTTGCAATCTTGCATGCCGAATTTCCCCAACACATCCTTGAGGTATTTCTCTTGAGATATGAAGATGCCATTGCACTGTTGACGAATTTGAAGACCTAAGAAGAATTTCAATTCTCCCATCATAGACATTTGATATTCCTCACTCATCATATAGGCAAATTCGTCACTGTAACGTTGGTTAGTACAGCCAAAGATAATAACATCAACATATATTTGGCACACGAATAATTAATCATCATAAGTTTTGGTGAAAAGAGTTGGGTCAAGTGAATCGGGTTTGAAGCCTTTCTTCATGAGGAATTCCTTCAAAGTATCATACCACGCCCGAGGGGCTTGCTTGAGGCCATAGAGGGCCTTATTGAGTCTGAAGACTTTGTCGGGATGCTTAGGATCTTCAAAACCTGGGGGTTGAGCAGCATATACTTCTTCCTCAAGCTTACCATTGAGGAATGCACTTTTCACATCCATTTGATATAAGATGATATTATGATGGTTAGCATAAGCAAGCAATATGCGAATAGCCTCAAGTCTAGCAACAGGTGCAAAAGTTTCATCGAAATCAATTCCTTCAACTTGTGTGTAGCCTTGAGCTACAAGACGAGCCTTATTCCTCACCACAAGGACATTTTCATCTTTCTTGTTGCGGTAGATCCATTTGGTACCGATGATATTATGCTTGCGTGGGTCTGGTCACTTGACAAGTTCCCAGACATTGTTGAGCTCGAATTGATGTAATTCCTCTTGCATCGCATGAATCCACTCAGGCTCCAGAAATGCCTCAGCAACTTTGGTGGGCTCTGTGATCGAGACAAAAGCAAAGTGCCCACAAAGTTAGACAAATGAGAAGCCCTTGCGCGTGTGAGAGGACCTGGTGCATTGATGTCATCGATGATTTTCTTGATCTGCACTTCATTTGCAACGCGAGGTTGAGCGGGTTGACGACGTTGATTGGGCTCAGCATTTTCTTCCAAGCCATTTTCCTCAGGTGCACCAGCATGATTTTCTTCATGTTCTGGAATGACTTCTTTAGCAGATTCTTCGGTAGGAATGACATCCTCAGTAGCCTTGAACTTGATGGATTCCTCAGGTGACATTTCATCTAGCACAGGAGGTAGGTGCTCTCTTTGCGAGCCATTAGTTTCATCGAACCGCACATCTACAGTTTCAACCACCTTGTGGTGAACGGTATTGAAGACTTTGTAGGTGTGCGAGTCCTTTCCACAACCAAGCATAAAACCTTCATGTGCTTTGGGTGCAAATTTAGAATTGTGATGAGGATCTCTAATCCAACATTTAGCATAGAAGACTTTGAAATAACTCACATTGGGTTTCTTGTCAGTGAGGAGTTCATATGAGGTATTTTTGAAGAATTTGTGAAGATATACCATGTTGATGATGTGGCACGCAGTATCAATTGCCTCAGGCCAGAAGCGAGGAGGCGTCTTCTTGTATTCATCAAGCATAATGCGAGCCATCTCAACGAGAGTCCTGTTCTTGCACTCCACGACGCCATTTTGCTGAGGAGTATAAGGAGCAGATAACTCGTGAGTAATACCAAGTTCATCAAGATAGTCATGAAGACCAGTATTCTTGAACTCGGTCCCATTGTCACTCCTAATGTGCTTGATCTTCACACCGAAGTTGGTTGAAGCCCTCGAGGAAAAACATTTGAAGACTTCCTGCACTTCAGTTTTGTAAGTGATGATATGCACCCATGTGTAACGAGAATAGTCATCAACAATAACAAAGCCATATAAAGATGTAGCATTAGTGAATGTGGCATAGTGAGTAGGGCCGAAGAGATCCATGTGAAGCAATTCAAATGGACGAGTAGTAGTCATGATAGTCTTTGAGGGATGCTTGGACTTGGTCATCTTTACAGCTTCACAAGCTCCACACAGATGGTCCTTGAGGAATTTGACACCCTCGATGCCAATGACATGCTTCTTCTTCGTGAGAGTGTGAAGGTTCCTCATGCCAGCATGACCTATTCGTGAATGCCATAGCCAGCCTTCTGAAGCTTTTGCAAGTAGACATGTGGCAGGTTGTGGTCCTATAGAGAAATCAACAATATACAAGTCCCCTCTCCTAAAGCCTTCGAAGACTTTGGAATGGCCAGCTTCCATGATCACAACACAACGATACTTGCCAAAGACAACAACCATATCGAGATCACAAAGCATTGAGACAGACATGAGGTTGAATCCTAGGGACTCGACAAGCATGACTTTGTCCATGTGTCGATCCGTTGAGATCGCAACCCTAGCTAGACCCAATACCTTGCTTTTGCCTTTATTAGCGTAGATGATATGCTTCAGATGAGATGGAGATAAAGCAGTGTCCATCAATAAGTTCTTGTCACCGGTCATGTGATTTGTACATCCACTGTCGAGGACCCACTGAGTAGCTTTGGGTTGATCATCTTGCAGATGAATTAGTGCAACTTACGAACTCATATGCTTCATCAGTGAAGAATAGGACATCAAATTCATAAGATTGAATTTCATCAAGCAATACAACAGATATAGCAGTATGAGGACGTGAGAGATGAATATTCATTTCTTCATGATTAGCTTGCATCCGTTCAAGCATATTCAGGTCTCCAGCATATTATTCAGACGTTTAAGTTCGTCTGGAGACCTGACCCTGCATAAGAGATTAGTTCTTTTTCTTCACCACCCACATCTGGAGGGGTGGCAAAGAGTTCATCACTCAGCGAGCTCCATAAGAAAAAGGTGGCATAGAAGCCAGTCCACTTCGTTTCACAAAAGAGGGGTTAGAGTAAGCATATGAATAAGCAGAGAAATTCTTCGAGGATTTATGAACATAATGATTTGAAGAATAATGCACATCATAGCCCTTAGATCTTCCCTGCGAAATAGAAGTGTTAGCACGATGATGTTCATATGAGGATTTGGATCCATATGAGGAATTTGATCCACGTGAGGAATTTGGTCCATATGAGGACTTGGATCCATATGAAGACTTTGGTCCATATAAAGAATTTGATCTGGGGTTCCTATTCTTCACAGGTGGTGTCATGATGAAATTCACCTGAAGACTTTTAAGGCACCTTTTGGGAACCCAGATTTTCTTCATAGGGGGACAATTCCTGCAGTTAGTTCCAACATATCTAGCAAATACTTCACCATTCCGATTTTTTAACAGTTTATAGTTGGAGTCAAATGACTCATCAGAAGAATATGAAGATTCACAAGTAAAGCCAGATAAAGTGGATGGATCTACGGGAGGTCCCTTTGCAGCAACCCATGAGGTTTTGGGATACTGCTCAGGTTTCCAGTAGGTCCCATCAGCATTGAGTTTCCTCTCAAAGGCAATACCCTCTTTCCTAGGGTTCCTGTTGAGGATCTGCTTTTTAAGCACATCACAAAGAGCCTGATGCCCTTTCTGGCTTTTGTACATGCCTGTCACATACAACTCCTTCAACCCTGCATTGTCAGTGATACTTGTGGTATCCTCAAATGAGGAATTTGTGATCACAGAGACAGATGAAGAATTTGCAGAATAGAGGCATTTGAACATTCAGGTGAAGAATTAGCAGATTCACGTTCAGTGCATTTCAAACATGGTGGAATGAATTCATCTTGAGCGGAACTGATCTGTTGAGCAAGCAATGAATCACGTTCCTTCTGAAGATCTTCATAACTCATCCTTAGCTTCTCAAGATCTTGCTTTCTTTGAAGAAATTCATAAGAAAGCTTCTCATGATCGGCTAAGAGAGTGTTATGATGACTCTGAAGGTTATCAAACTTAAACTGAAGTCTCTGAAGATTATCAGTCAGAGTTTGAGTTCGATCCATTTCTTCACCCAATAGGTCATCGCTTTTGTCTAGCATATTTTGAACCTTTTCAAAAGCCTTTTGTTGTTTTACAGCAATCTTAGCAAGTTTAGAATAGTTAGGCTTAAGATTTTCATCGGATTCATCCTCACTTGATTCAGAGGAGGGATATTTGAGTACCTTGGCACCTTTTGCCATGAAGTAATAGGTGGGAGCATAGTCATCATCGCCGTCGTTAGCAGTGTTGTGGAAGTCATTTTTCTCAGAGTTGAAGATGAACTTGCTGACGAAAGCAGTAGCGAGAGCTAGGCTCGCCACACTAGAGTCTGACTCCTCAGATGCCTCCTCTTTCTCATTTTCCTCAGATTCAGCTTCAGAGTCCATTTTCTTGCAGCCTTTTTGGAGCTGCTCTTCTTGTGAGATGAAGACTTTGAAGAGATGATGAGGACTTTGAAGATTTCTTCTTCTTCTTTGAGTCATCAGAATTGTCATTTTTGTATTTCTTCTTCTTTGATTCCTTCTCCCACTGAGGACAACTAGTAATGTAGTGACCATGTTTCTTACATTTGTGGAAAGTTCTCTTCTTGTAGTCACGGGATTAAGAATCTGATCTCATGTCATCACCTCTTGAGGATTTACCAAAGCGACCACGTCTTGAGAACTTCTGGAATTTCCTCACGAGCATTGCTAGCTCCTGGCTCAGTTCTTCAGGATCACCAAGGCTGCTACCAGAATCTTCACCTTCAGATTCAGAGACTGCATTGGCCTTCAGTGCACGAGACCAACCATAGCTTGGTCCGTAGAGATCTCTCTTCTCAGCAAGTTGGAACTCATGAGTATCAAAGTTTTAAATAGCGCGCTAAGCCTCTTAGCGGTGGACCTCTTCTAAATGCTATAGCGTGCTATAGCGGAGCTACAACGAGCTATTTAAAATGTTTGCTCAAGTGTTTGAACAAAAGACTCTTAGCGCGGGACCTCTTATAAACGCTATAGCGGGCTATTTAAAACCATGAATTGAGTATTTAGCCTCTCGAGGATATCAACAGGATCAAGTGACTTGTAGTCTCCACGCTCTTGAATCATCAGTGCAAGAGTGTCAAATGAGGAATCGAGTGATCTCAGCAATTTCTTCACCACCTCATGGTCGATGATATTAGTGGCACCAAGTGCTTGAAGCTCATTTGAGATTCAGTGAGGCGGTCGAAGGTTTGATGAACATTTTCATTGTCGAGTCTTTTGAAGCGGTTGAAGAGATTGCGAAGAACGTCAAATCGAGAGTCACATTGAGTTGAGGCTCCTTCGTTGACCTTGGACAGCCTATCCCAGATAAGCTTAGCAGTCTCCAAAGCACTCACTCTGTCATACTGCCCTTTACTCAGATGGCCACATATGATAATCTTCGCTTGAGAGTCGAGTTGCTTGAATCTCTTCACATCAGAAGCGTTCACGGAAGGTGTGACAGAGGGAACACCATTTTCCACAACGTACCAGAGATCGTTGTCAATTGCCTGAAGATGCATGCACATCTTGTTCTTCCACTAGGGGTAGTCCGTCCCATCGAAGGTAGGACACCCAGCTGAGACATTGATCATGCCTGCAGTCGACATAACTAAAACTCCAGGTGGTTAAACCAAAATCACACAGAACAAGGGAGTACCTTGGTCTGATACCAATTGAAAGTGCGTTATATCGACTAGAGGGGGTGAATAGGCGATTTTTACAAATTCGTCAATGAGGAAATTCAAGGTGAGGAATTTCCTAAGCAACGAACTACTTAGCAGCGGAATAAGTACTCAGATGCAAGAAAACAGAGCAGTAGCACCGTCATCATGATGAAATGAAAACAAGCACAGAGTACAAGTAACGTGAACACAAGATAAGCAGGCTGAAGACAAAGTGACTGAAGAATTAGGAATGAGGAATTTGAGGAAGTCTTCAGTCAAAGTCTTAAAACAGTAACGATCAAGTACAACAGCATATGAATGAGGAAATGAAAGGGTTGAGGAAATAGAACCAGTGGCTTGGTGAAGACAATGATTTTGTAGATCAGTTCCAACTGTTGTGACAGTCGTACGTCTGGTTGGAGTGGCTATGTATTTAAACCTGAGGGCACACAGTCCTCACCGTATTCTTTTCGAGCTAAGGTCACACAGACCTCGCCCAATCACTTGTGGTAAGTCTTCAGGTGACTTCCTAACCTTCACAGACTCGGTCACTCGGCGATCCATAATTTCCTCTTGGATGCTCTAGACCATGACGCCTAACCGTCTGCAGGATGCACAGTCCTCAAAGGTAACAAGCGTCGGTTCCACACAGGAACAATCTCTTCAGTGATGCTCAATCACTTTGGGTTTGTAGGTGTTTGGGTTTGGGTTTTCCTCACTTGATGATTTTCGCTCAAAGTCCTCGGAGGATGGGATGCTCTCAATGACAAGTGTCAGTTTCTCTCGGAGCAGCCAACCAACTAGTGGTTGTAGGGGCGGCTATTTATAGTCTAGGGAGCAGCCTGACATGATAAGACATAAATGCCCTTCAATGATATGATCGTTAGATGGGTAGATATTTTGGGACAGCTGGCGCGTAGCACAACAATGGTCGGATATTTGAGTATCAAATTCCTCAGGGCTATCATGTTCCTCAATTGTAGGCAATCCGCACTGGCGAATTCCTAACTCCTCAGTCAGAACAAATTCTTTAGAGACCAGAAGATCTTCGTCTCTGTCACTGAAGAAATTGACTGAACTGTATGAGATTTCCAATGGCTTCACTCGAAAGGATTGGGTAGGTGTAGGATTTTGAGATGAGCATCACTTGGAAGCTTTTCCTTAGTTTTACCTCAACCCCCTTTAATAGTACGGTGTTTCCTATGACTCAAGAAAGAGAAAATGAAACTATGAAAACAGAAATCTTCACGCTTCATAGTCCTCGCATGAATACCAAGTCTTCAAGGTCACACCACTTTCTTCACTTTCAAAGTCTTCAAGAAAACCAAAGTCTTCAGCTGAAGACATTCATTTTCAGGGGTCGACTTTCATCGTAAGTATCAAACTCCTCATAGACTTATAGACCTGTGTACACTCACAAACTCATTAGTCCCTTAACCTATAAGTCTTCAATACACCAAAATCACTAAGGGGAACTAGATGCACTTACAAATCCCTCGATCATTGTGTCCCCTATACCCAATCAATACAATCAAGTAGGAAGTAGGGTTTTATCTCCTCCACGAGGGCCTGAACCTAGGCAAACTCCTGTTTTTTTTTGAAATCTCTTATTTCTTATTTGATCTACTCGTGCGACCAGAGGTACCCTACCCAAGGATCTGACGGAAATAACTCTGACACAAACCGCATGGGAATGTATAATCAGCATTTTATTATGCCAATAAAGATCCCAGTCTCGTTCTTCGTGCATAGGAAATTTAAAAAGAGATTCAAGTGGATTGTAAAATTCCCACATCTTTCAGACCAAAGAAAAACTTCCTCCATTTTTCCTTTGCAACATCCATTTAAAACCAAAGGCTTAAATAGTAGTACATCGGTCTGAGTTTATTAGTCCCCATCGTATTTTGGGTCAAACTTTGGTCATATATTTGACTAGCAAAATATTAATGTATGTCACAGAAAATTATTTTGTTGGATTCACATTTAATGTAGTTTCGAATGATATTACTTTTTGCTACGTATAGCTTATAATTTCATACTCTCTCTTTTCCGGTTTATAGGGTTTATCTCAAATGTTTAGTTTTCCCATTTTATAAGTCTCATTAAGCATTTTATAAGTCTCATTAAGCATTTCCAGTTTATAGTGTTTTCACATTTATTGTTTAGTTTTCCCATTTTATTTGGTTGTTTCCCATCACTTGTTTAGATTTCAAGGTGCAATAAATCATTGCATGCAAGTATTAAAAGAAAATTGACCAGTGCATATACTTTATGCATGCATGCATTACAATTAATGCATTGGTAAACACAATTTTTTGAAGAAAACAAGCGCATTAATTGAGTGGTTTTGCAAACTACAAAAATTGTTTCACCACTCATCATCTATCTTGATTGGTGAGATTTTTGAATTGAGCCCTATAAACCGGAAATGAGGTAGTAGGAAAATTTTCTATTCCTATGTGTTTAAAAGGAGGCCTTTGGCAAATTTAGCAATCCCATTCCTGTGACAAAAACAACACTACGATCGAAAACTTAGAAGCATGCTGTGGAGTAGTACTAGTACTTGGCTGCTAATTAAGCCAACCAAAAAGTCAGTTCTACTGGTAGCTTTGCTTCGGCCTGTGCTGCCTTGGCTTTATCGGGAGGCAATGCCACTAGTAGATGCTAATCAACCTGCTCGATCCACTGAGCCGAGGGGCGTCTAACCGGACAACGATTCTAGATGCCGATTCCGTAACCATCAGATTCCAACGGCCGGTGAGTATCTCTCGTAAAAAAGACAACAATCACAAGTCCTCAAACCACAATGATTTCAGATTTCTCTCTACAATGGCACGTAGTCGTACGCCCTCGTTTTGGTTTCTCAGGCCGTATGACAAATAACTCCACCAGCAATCCAGCATGGAGTACCGCCGTGCTGCTGATAATTTGGTGGCCCTTTGTCAACTAGCGTTTAAAGTGGGGATTTGCAAATAATAAACCTATGCATGTGGTCCAATTACAAGGCACTTAATTATTTTGGTTTAATTGCAGTAATCACTGCAGGAGTGATTGGCTCCTTCCTTTTCCCATCAACTGTTTTCTTATGATTGGATCGAAAATGATGATGTCTTACCATGATACACCAAGGTTCAAAAATATAATAATAATAAAAAATACACGGAGGACCCTTCAACACCAAACGGCCACTACCGCCAGCGGAACAAGCCAACGGTGTGTCGTTGTCGCCGCTCTTCTATCTGAGCCGGTTTGACTTGTCGTTAACCGCCGAGAAGTCTTCGTACACGTGTCCCTAAGGATCAACGTCCTAGAGCCGCAATCATCGCCATTAAACATTTAAATCAATTTGAAGCGTCTACCACCAAATTTCACCGGTGTACACATACGACGAGAAATCCTACCTCGCCGCCCCAAAGAAAAACGACATGATCTACGTCAGAGCTCCATCGACTCTGTCCCAATGGACGAAGTTGAGGCGGACCGGAGCCCAGCAGACCAACTCAAAGATGAAGCGTCGCCGCCCGCTCGAATGTCGCCCCTGCAAAAAAAAAACTAACCTAAACTACTAGCTGGAGCCAAGGCACTGGGACCCCCCTCCCCACCACCGGTCGCTTGAGCAGCAGGCATAGGGGAGGTGGATCCATGGGCTCACCGGTGAAGTTTGGATGAGATAAGTGCCCTAACCGCCGCAAAGTGAGAGGGGAAGAGGAACCCTAACGGGAGAGGCACTACCTTTTTCTTCAAAATGAGGGCATAAGCTTTTGAACACTACTTCTTTAGCATGGCTCTCACTGGTATGCAAATATCGGTCATTCGCTAGCATCGTGATCGAACGGTGACCCAAACAATAAAAATTATTACTCTCGCGAGATGATTGAACTCAAGGCTTCGCGCCCACCACAACCCACAACTTGACCTACTCCTTAATTCTAGCAATGGTGACACTCGACAAAGATGAAAAGGCCCTAAAACCCCTGATGTTACACCCATTACATATGTCCCATGAGACTAGCATTAGAAGGGAAATGACCCCCTGTCTAACAGCACCACCATTGTCATTGAGATTTGCCACGACACACCACTAACCCCTGATCGAGGTGAAGTGGCCACACTCCTCCGTGCGCAACTGAATCAAACTTTCTTGCTCCTAAATTCCCGCCAGAATATCATTTCCAGCGATGTGTCAATATTATAAATTTTTGTGCATATTTTTTATCCAAGAATTCCATAACTTCCCAGAAAAAAGATCCATGTTTGTACTTGATGCACTGCGGTGTGCATAATTTAAGGCTCAAATGAAGACTAGAAATATAGTGTTCGGTATGGCATGCTTTCTCTAAAGAAAAATGTGTTTCTGTACAATACTAAAAAAATATCAAATATTTAAAAACACGTAAATCAAATGAGATTATAATCAACAAAAAATATTTGTGGAACACATGCCCACCTATGTCCTCAAATGCAACCAATTCTTCTTGGGATTCTCTCCTCAATAAAGATAGGAGGTGCCTATCTAAGGCTACTCATAGTGGGGAGTATCATATAGTAGTATCATGCATACTAGTGTATGATACTACCTCCATAGTGCATAATATCATAAAGTAGTATCATAGATGATCATATTTATTGCCATGCATGACACAAAGTAGCATAGCATTTAACATGATACGGTATCTACGTATGTTACTCTAACTCTCTCTCTCTCTTCTTTAATTATGTGTCACATAAGCATGTTTGCTAGTCCCAAGTGCATGTTACCGGTTATGTTACTCCCACTATGGCCAGCCTAAATCTTCTACTCCCTCTCTCTCGGTTTACAGGGCGTGCGCGTATCCCTAGGTCGTAAATTTGACCAACCTAATAGAAGTCATATATTACAAAAAATATATCAATATAAACTTCACATGTTCTATTTTCAAATGATATAATTTTTGTGTTATATAGTTTATATTAGGGTGATCAAATTGGCAACCTAGATATACGCGTAGGACTTGTAAACTGAAACGGAGGAAGTATCATGATTTTTTTATTAAAAATTGAATTATTTAGTACTTAAACTGTAAAACCAGTTAGCAATATGCCGATTTTTTTAGAGATTTGTCTTCACCACGTGAACCTCAAAACAATATCATTTTATTTGATGATGTTTTCTTCTATTAACACCAGTTACCAAGTTATGATATGAGGCTTCCATGTTAGTAGTGAATGATTACCATCCTAATAGTGTATGCTTACCAGGTAAAAAAATATGTTACTTTGCAATGTTATGTAGGTCTAAATAGTAAGTATTGAAGTGTTATCAACGGGTAAAAATCATATAAGTCCACGTGACAGTAAACCATGTATTATAATTTGATAATGAAATGCCTATAAAGCACATACATCTTGTAAATAGCCAAAACATAGCATGGTAATTATTGATCGGAAAAGAAGTCGACAAACCATATCAATTTTGGTTATAGTGAGAGCGGATTGTGAATTGAATACACCAAATGAGATTTTTTTTTCATGAAAATTCGAAACTGTAGAATGTTGCTTGATGTCATGCTTGCATGCATTCACACGGTATCGTGTCGTGGTTTGTCCGATGCATGCGTTAGGCATGGATGATCAAAGAGGGCCACACGGCAAGGTCAGGACGCGACATCACAACAAAGATAGTACTACCAAACTAGAGAATCAAACAAATGACTCTGTGGGGGGCCACTTTATTCGAAAATCCGTTTTGTGTGGATCTTATGACGCAAAGCTCATTTTTGGTATCTCCATTTTGAATGAGCTTTGCGTCATTTTTGTTCTTTGCTTCCTTTTGTCACATGTTATCATCGACACGGATTATTCTTTCATGTTTCCGGTCTTCACGATATTCCGAAGAAAGAACATACCAGAATGTTTCCTCTCATATGATAAGAGTAGATATTCCTGATGGCCTTTCATGGAAAAAGATACAGTGCGTCTTTTAGTGCATTCAAATCTCACTATGGTCCTCATAGGAAGATCTGCTCGCAGCACATGGTTGCCTATAAATCTGACAGTACCCCGTCCGAGCCCGAGTAACAGCACCCAAACCATCAAACACTTTGCTCCAAAGCAAATCAGCGCATCCCCTGTCATCCCTCTTCTTGGAGCTCTCTTGACGGCGACAAGAGAGGGTCTGATCCCCTCCATCGCAAAACCCAGACAGACACAGCACCAAAACGGCCGCCCCCCGAGCCGGGCCCCACCTCCCCCCTCCGCCAACTTCGCCCCGCGCCCCAACGCCGCGACGCAGCGCGACTCAACACTCCCCCAAGCCGCAACCCCTCGCCAGTCGCCACCTCCCTCCCTCCGGCTCCTCCCCCAGAGCTCCCCCCAAACCCTTCCCCTCCCCGGCCCGGTTCCCGATGGGCAATTGCTCCCCCTCCCCGCGCCGCCGCCGCCCGTCCCCGGCCGGCTCCCCGCCCTCCCACTCCAGCACGGCCTCCGGCGGCGCCAGCGGCGGCGGCGGCGGCGGCGGCGGCACCACCGTGTCCCCGTATGCGCTCGCCAGATCCCCCTCCGTCTCCGTCTCCGTCGACCCGGAGGCCGACGCCGAGCGTGGGGGCGTCGTCCGCGTCTACGGCTCCGACGGCTGCCCCGTCGCGTGGCGCCTCCGCGTCGCGCTGCTCTACAAGGCGGCGGCGCCCGTGCACTTCACGCCGTCCGAGGCGGCCCCGCTCGGCCGCCCCGTGCTCCGCCTCTCCGCCGCCGACCCGGAGCTCTGCGGCGCCGCCGACGAGCTGCTGCGCCACGTCGACGCGCGCTTCGAGGGCAAGCCCCGCGTCGCGCCGCCCGACCGCCCGCCATCCGCGCGCGCCTCGCTGGCCGCCGCGGCCGCCGAGGAGGTGGCCGAGATGGTGCGGCTGCAGCACCGCAGCGCGGAGCGGCACCTGGAGGGCGTCGCCGCCAAGCTGGCGGAGATGGTGAAGAAGGGGGCGAAGAAGGCCGGCAAGGGGCGGAACGTGGCGGTGGAGGGCGCCGAGGTGCGGAGGCTCGGGAAGTGGTACGGCGACGCCATGGAGGTGATGCTGGAGCACGCCAGGATGGAGGAGCGGGTGCTGTTCCCCGACATCCAGAGGGCTTCGTTCCCAGGTCAATTTCAGCCCGATCCCATTCCCCACTAGTCTCAACATTTCACTTAAATTTCGCTTGCTGCTCTCGAGGATTTCTGAGGAAGGTGCATTTCCTATTGGGTGGTTTCCTCATTGTCGTCTTCTGCATTTTCCTGTCCCTTTTGACATTCCGGGTGCATTCACCGCCTATGGGCAACTGCTCCGTGTCCCTGCTATAAATTGCTTTGCGCCGGCCGTGTACTCGTGCTGGTGAATTTTCATGGATTTGCAGAATCTGCCGTGACAGGAAGGGATGGGGATAGGAGCGCTCTTTTCCTTTCTCTATCTACTGTGTTCCTTGTCGATCAAAATGCTTCTGGTTCCTTTACCTTTGTAGCTGCACATGGACATTTTCTCCCATCCGATTGGTAAAAACGAACAAGGTAACAAAAGACAGTGATGTCGTGTAGTAGAGCAGAAGCTACTGATAGAAAAATTCCCTTGTCATTTTCCATCCAGGTGCAAAACATAACAAAAAATGGGGCGTTGCGAGAATCGAACTCACGACCTCCCGCACCCGAAGCGGGAATCATACCACTAGACCAAACGCCCTTGTTGTTATCCTCGATCCGAGAGCTTAATTAAGCAGTTGTTTAATCACGCCCATATGATTGAGTAACTGCAGTCCAATCTGATCCTAAAAGTATTTTATGCGCAGGGGTGTGCGATAAGGTTCAGGAGCAGCACGGGAAGCACCTGCCCATGATGAACGGAATCAAGGAGGATATAAAAACGCTTCTGACGCTGGAGCTGGGCAGCGCCCTCTTCTATGAAGTGCTGGTCAACCTCTCCGTCCGCCTCAAAGCGTTGCAGGTACGTACATGCTCTCTTGTGCATTTGGTGGCTGTTTCATCTAGCATATTCTGCTTATTGCATTACTGTTCTGTACTCTGCATTGCTTGTGAAATCTTGCAAGTTTGTATTTGAACTGTGCTACTAGTATGTTTCAATATCATATACCGGAAAGAATATTCAGGTGGCTTTTGGAATTGTGCTATATGAAAAGTCATTTCGCGGAGGTTGATGTGCAAGCTTCACCTTTTGTGACTTGCAAGGCTTGTCTACTGCCTTCAGGCAAAAGTGCCACCAGTAATTTGTTGGTGTGGATGTTATCCTCTCATAATCAGTACCCCTTTAGCTAATGACCTGACAAGAGATACTCTCAGAAAGGTAGTAACCGAAAGTGAAGTACAATGATGAGAGTTCACCTAGTCCCACGAGAGAAAAATATACTGATTCCTTGCTTCTTCCATGGAAAAGTTGGTTGTGTTGCACTACTGTCCCTTGCACTTTTGGAAGATCATGTGGACCTGGATAAGGGCCACTACCAACCTGTTTGCTCTGTAAAACTTCATAGTTTGAGCAGCACATTGTATTGTAGGGTTAATTTTAGTGTTCAAGTTGGATACAGACCCACTACCATGGCAGTTGCATACAGCTCTACTACCATATTACCACATTATTATTGTGTGAGTGGAAAGCTTAGGCGAAAGCAGGGTGCAGCCTGGTCTGACCTGTTTACCTTGTATGATTTGCTTTTGAGGATTTCAGTGCCACATGTAGGGTCGGGTTAGTGTCGTAACTTCGAGAGTTGGATATGGATCCTCCACCATTGCTATTGCGTACAGCTCTACCACTGCACTAGAGTTTTGCTCCTGGAAAGTTGTGAGAAGAGTCAGCCTGGCCGAAGCTAGAGTGCAGCCTGGCCTAAGCAACTAAGAAAGTTGCTTTGCAAGACATTGGGTTTTAGCTGTTTATTCTCACTACAGCTAGGTCTATCCACATGTGCCTACCAAGCTGATGAAAGGAGTTGACGTAGCTCAGCAAACTGCTAAGATCATATATGTTGTAATCATCAGGAGCACTTCCATGGATGCTTTGCCGCGTTGATTCGCCACGTAGTATCTTGGCATTAAGTAGTATGCAGACAGCAACCGTTTCGCTCAGAACCAACTTAGAAGGGTTGACAACTTCTACAATCTATTCATTACTCCCTCTGTAACTTAATATAAGGTGTTTCTTTGACACTATTATACTCCCTTCGTCCGGAAATACTTGTCCAAGAAATGGATGTATCTAGATGTATTTTAGTTCTAGATACACCCATTTGTACCCATTTCTGCGACAAGTATTTCCGGACGCAGGGAGTATTAAGTTACGGAGGGAGCAGTTGTTAATGTTACAGTGAAATGATGTACATGCATGCTAGAATAATGCGAAAGATGTACCTAAATATTTGGAAATGATCTCCTGTGATAGGATCATTATACGTTATCCTTATCTGGTAGCAACTTGTAAATATTTGTTATATATTGATTCTTTAGAATAATATCAAATGATTACATAAGCCATCACAAATCTTTTTTTCATGCTTGGTGTGGATCTGAAATTAATCAAACACTGGCAGGATCACACCAAGGAGCACTTCAAGGAGGAAGAGAAGGATATGCTCCCACGATTGGAATCGGTACGGCGGATGCAGCGCGAGGAGGGGAATGTTCCTGACAAGTCCAACTCCGGATGGGCGTCGGAGGCCATGGGCACGATGGAGATGACGCACTCGAAGCTCTTCCCCTTCTTCATGACCGGGCTCATGCCCCAGGAGGCCGTGCAGTACCTCGACCTGGTGTGCAGATGCACCAAGAACACCCGGCATCTGGTCTCCATGCTCAGATCGCTCGCGGAGCGCCTGGAGGACGCGAACCCGTTGATAATCCACAACAACCCCACACGACTATATGAGCACCTACTTGTAAAATCCCCATAAGCTTCAGGTCCAGCAAAAAATATAGGGTATTTACGTGCCACGTAAATTGTGAATGCCAACCAGCCAGCCCTCTTCTTTTCTCTTGTGTGGAGTGCAGCCATGTAATTCTTGGGTTTATTGGGTGAGAGCGTGTATATCTATCTTATCACTCCGAAGTGTGCAAGGGAAATGAAAATTTGGAGTGATAGCAATGGCAGCGGTTTTTACTGACCTGTTTAGTTTAATCACCGTTTCTGGGTGTTGGTGGATTGATAATGATCTGATCCCGCAAGGTCATGGCTATTCAGATCTGATCTGTGATCTACGATCTGTAAGGTGATGAGATTCTTTGGGTTGACAAGTTCATTTTGGTGATATGATACGATTTTGACTGATGCAGACCATTCAACCTGGCAAGTTGAGACAGATCATCAGTTTATCTGGTGATAGACTAGGGCAGGCAACCTGAAAAATGAGTTTGTGGTAAGATTAGTTCTGGTAGCAGCTAAACAAAGGGACCAGGCAACCTGAAAAATGAGTTTCTGGTAAGATTAGTTCTGGCAGCAGCTAAACAAAGGGACCACTTAGTAATCTCACCAGTTAAAAAAATGAACTAAAAAACAAGAACCTATTTTTTTCAGTCATCTACTACTCCATCCGTCTTATAATATAAAAGCGTTTTTTACACTAGTATTGTGTCAAAAACGCTCTTATATTATAACGAGACGGCAGGTGTAGTTGATTAGAGAGTGTTTTTTTTCTCTCCGAGCAACTGTTGAGTGGTAGTGATACTATTTGCTTCTGATCCTTGAAACACACAAATGACGATTTCTATTAGAGACTAGAGAGTGCCTTAACAGTAAATGGCTGAACAGAAGTGTCACTAGGCTGGGGCCATGTCTTGGCACAGAAAGAAAAAGGAAATAAACACTTCTGCTTCGGTAGACTCCCTAAACACATGAACGATTTAGATTATCCGATATTCCTTCATCGGTAAAGGCATGATGGTCATATATTTATAAAAATGGCCCGCCCGCCCGTGCACTACGTATATGTATTCGTGCGTCCACGGTGCAAGGCGTATTTTTTCATCCACTGGGTGGCGTGATTTGTTTTTGAGAAAGTAAAAAAAAAGACCGCTGAGACGGGGTCGAACTTGCGACCTGTTGCACTGGGGCAATTTGTAGATTTGAACTAGCCACTAGGATACGAAGGTTTGTTGTGATAGATTCCAGGCTTTTTCATTTTTCATCTGCAGGGCAGCAGTGATTTATTTTCTATTTTTGTTGGCACCGGATCACGATATTTGTGTTGCGTGACGCGCCGTGGCACGCGGGGCAGCACGGCTGCACCCCTACCGCTTACCGCCGTCGTCTCGGCTGCCGTGCCACATCCGCTGCCGCCTGTCGCTCGCATGCCGCATCGCTCGCCCCGCCATTAAGTCGTCGCCTCGTGCTACCCGCCCTGGCATTCACACCGATGCGGCGCCCTCCAACCCCCCTCCCCCTGCAGCCCCCAGGCTATAAAAAGCCGGGGTCGGCCAGCCGCCGCACACTGCCCCTCCTCCTCCTCCTTAGACCCCCGTCGCCCCTACTCTTCTCGATGGCGAGCTCCGGATCCGACAGCGAGACGGTCGATCTTGGCCGTCAACTCTCTCGTGGCCGCATGCAGAGTTGAGCCGCTTCGGACTACTCATTTCATCGTCGGCACGGCTGCCGAAGGAGTGGCACATCACCGCCGATGGATACACGACATTGGGGCCCGACGCAACACTCGAGCAGCTCCGCTCCCGTGCAAAAATGAATGAATCCGGACAACAAACATGCTCCGTCATGCCAAGCCTGTATTTTTAGGGTTTTTTCACCTAGAAAACCGTAGAAAATGCATAGAATGCCATAAATGAATGAAACTTGGCGTGCATGCTAGCCATGGTGATGCCATTATGTGGGAAACTTGGCGTGTATATGGAAAACATTTTCTGCAAATTCGAAATAAAATTCAAATTTGAATTCAAATCTTTTGGCAATATTTTCTTCCGACTTTTTTTGGAGTGTCATGTTAGCTCCTCTCATACTTTTGCTCAAGTATTTGTCAGGGATATTTGAAGTAAATTTTTAAATGCCAAGTTGAATCCAAACAAAACTTAAATGCCTCTGAAAATTTCCAAATGTCACTCAATTCAAACAAAATGCATAGATGCTTAGCTAATAATTGTAAAACATTCCAAATTGAAAACTTGGGATGTTACAGTTTCAGCATCAGAAATAGAAATATCATTGGGATTCTCAGGTGTGTCAGCAACAGGTTCACTAGAAGCATGCAAAGTCCTATTATTTTTATTTTCTTCTTCTTAGAAGGACAAGGTGCATCTACTTTAGTTCTCTGAGAATCTTGCTCAATTCTCTTAGGGTGGCCCTCAGGATACAAAGGTTCCTGAGTCATTTTACCCCCTCTAGTCATAACTCTAACAACATTATCATTTCTCTTATTATTTAATTCATTGAGCAAATCATTTTGAGCTTTAAGCACTTGTTCTACTTGAGTGGTAACCATATAAGCATGTTTACTAATGAGTTTAAGTTCACCTTTAACTCTAGACATATAATCACTCAAGTGTTCAATCATATAAGCATTACGTTTCAATTGTCTACCAACATAAGCATTGAAGTTTTCTTGTTTAACAATAAAATTATCAAACTCATCTAAGCATTGACTAGCAGACTTATAACGAGGAATATCACCTTCATCAAATATATAGAGATAATTTACCTTTACTACCTGTGTCGGGTTATCAAGACCATGTATTTCTTCAATAGGTGGTAAATTCTTAACATCTTCAGCTTTAATACCCTTTTCTTTAATAGATTTCTTTGCCTCTTGCATATTTTCAGGACTGAGAAATAGAATACCCCTTTTCTTCGGAGTTGGCTTATGAATTGGTTCAGGAAGTGTCCAATCATTTTCATTACTCAACATATTATTCAATAGCAATTCAGCTTGATCAACAGTTCTTTCCCTGAAAACACAACCAGCACAACTATCCAGGTGGTCTCTGGAAGCATCGGTTAGTCCATTATAAAAGATATCAAGCATTTCATTTTCTTAAGAGGATGATCAGGAAAAGCTGAAAGATTGAGGATGTCGCCTAGGGGGGGTGAATAGGCGCTTTAAAATAATTACGGTTTAGGCTTGAACAAATGCGGAATAAACCTAGCGGTTAATTTGTCAAGCACAAAACCTACAACAACTAGGCTCACCTATGTGCACCAACAACTTATGCTAAGCAAGACAAACTACTAGGTGATAGCAAGATATATGACAAGAAACAATATGGCTATCACAAAGTAAAGTGCATAAGTAAAGGGCTCGGGTAAGAGATAACCGAGGCACGCGGAGACGACGATGTATCCCGAAGTTCACACCCTTGCGGATGCTAATCTCCGTTTGGAGCGGTGTGGAGGCACAATGCTCCCCAAGAAGCCACTAGGGCCACCGTAATCTCCTCACGCCCTCGCACAATGCAAGATGCCGTGATTCCACTGAGGGACCCTTGAGGGCGGTCACCGAACCCGTACAAATGGCAACCCTTGGGGGCGGTCACCGAACCCGTACACTTTGGCAACCCTTGGGGGCGGTCACCAGAACCCGTCAAATTGCTCGGGGCGATCTCCAACCTAATTGGAGACCCCGACGCTTGCCCGGAGCTTTACACCACAATGATTGAGCTCCAAACACCACCAACCGTCTAGGGCGCCCAAGCACCCAAGAGGAACAAGCTCAAGGGTACCAAGCACCCAAGAGTAATAAGCTTCTCAACTTGTAACTTCCACGTATCACCGTGGAGAACTCAAACCGATGCACCAAATGCAATGGCAAGGGCACACGGAGTGCCCAAGTCCTTCTCTCTCAAATCCCACCGAAGCAACTAATGCTAGGGAGGAAAATGAGAGGAAGAACAAGAAGGAGAACACCAAGAACTCCAAGATCTAGATCCAAGGGGTTCCCCTCACATAGAGGAGAAAGTGATAGGTGGAAATGTGGATCTAGATCTCCTCTCTCTTTTCCCTCAAAAACTAGCAAGAATCCATGGAGGGATTGAGAGTTAGGAAGCTCGAAGAAGGTCAACAATGGGGGAAGAACACGAGCTCAAAGGATAAGGTAGAATGGGGAAGAAGACCCCCTAATATAGTGGGGGGAACAATCCAACCGATACCCCCAAAACAGCCCCGCAGAGGGCGGTACTACCGCAGGAGGCAGCGGTACTACCGCTCCCCCGGGCGGTACTACCGTGGAGTCTGGAGGGCAGGAGAGTGACAGACCCGAGCGGTACTGCCGCGGTGGTTGGGCGGTACTACCGCTCGTGAGCGGTACTGCCGCCCTACTGCCGCTGTGAAGTACCGCACTATCCGACACGAAAAATGACCCCTCGAGTCGACGCGGTAGGGGCCTGGTACCGTAGCGGTACTACTGCTGAGGACCCACCAGCGGTACTACCGCTGCGGAGCGGTACTGCCACTTGTGACCCCTAAGCGGTACTACCGCTGGGTACCGCGATACTACCGCTGGAACCATCCTAAAGCCACTTCCACGAAAACAAGTATACTCCACGGGAAACCAAAACTGCCATAACTTCTGCATATGAGCTCCGAATTGAGCAAACTCAAGCTTGTTGGATACAACACGACGAGTAGCATCAAAACAGCGAGTAGTTATAGTAAGAAGAGGCAGGGAAGGTATGCCAACAAAATAGAGGAGTGAAACCTCCAACCGAGAAGAACTGGCATAACCTTCCAACATCGAAAACATCATAGAAGATGCGAGTGAACTCCGCTTTCGATGAACTCGAGCTTGTCATCAAGATGACCATAAGCTCCAAAACTCACAAAGAGAAAAACCAAACAAGAACCAAGAAAGATGATGCAAGGATGCAATGGTTTGAGCTCTCTACGAATGATACGATCAAGCTACTCATCGAGAGCCCCCCTTGATAGTACAGCAATCGATCCTATAACCCGGTCTCCCAACTACCATCATGAGACCGGTAAAATAGAAAACCTATCAAGGGCGAACCTTTGCCTTGCACATGGTCCACTTGAGCTAGATGATGACGATCTTGACTCCCTCAAGTTGGACCACCTTTCTTGGTTGCGTTGGCTCGATGAAGACTAGTTGATTGCTCCCCCATACTCCACTATGGGTGAGCCACTCTTCCGCACATCTTCACAAGTCCATTGTCACCACAATGGACGGCAAGCTTCAAGCATTTGATCTCTTCATGATGCTTCACTTGAACTTGCACACCGCAACATCTTCACAAGTCCATTGTCACCACAATGGACGGCAAGCTTCAAGCATTTGATCTCTTCATGATGCTTCACTTGAACTTGCACACCGCAACCTAACCCCACAAAGAACTCTCACGAAGATCATGGGTTAGTACACAAAGCGTAATTGACAATTCTTACCACACCATGGGATCGCTTGATCCCTCTCGGTACATCTTCTACGCTTTGTGAGTTGATCAAGTTGATTCACTCTTGACTTAGTCTTGATCAACCTTGAATCTTTTCAACTCTCTTCATTTGGATGATGTCTTGAAGATATACATGAATGATCACACAATCTTCTTCTCCAAGACATGCTTGCAATAAGCTCAACTCTCACATGACCAATCTTTGGATAATTCCTTAATAACACCTTGGTCACCACATAAACTCCTTGAAACCAACACATGAACTTCAAGATATGCCTATGGACAAATCCTTCAAATATAACTCAAGGCAACCATTAGTCCATAGAGATTGTCATCAATTACCAAAACCAAACATGGGGGCACCGCATGTTCTTTCAAAAGCATTAAGTAATCGGAGAAGCCTCCCCCAAGCTTGTGGGAGACTCTCTTCTTCAATTTGCACAAAATTATATATTTCCCTTAAGGCAGCTTGTTTCTTATGAGCGGAGAAATATTTAGTAGAGAAGTAATAAATCATATCCTGGGGAGTACGCACACAACCAGGATCAAGAGAATTAAACCATGTTTTAGCATCACCCTTTAATGAGAACGGAAATAATTTAAGGATATAGTAGTAACGAATTTTTTCCTCATGAGTGAATAGGGTGGCTATATCATTTAATTTAGTAAGATGTGCCACAACAGTTTCAGATTCATAGCCATAGAAAGGATCAGATTCAACCAAAGTAATTATCTCAGGATCGACCGAGAAATCATAATCCTTATCAGAAATACAGATAGGTGAAGTAGCAAAAGCATGGGTCATATTTCATTCTAGCATTCAAAGATTTTTCTTTCAGCTTAGCTAACAGTTTCTTAAGATCATATCTATCTTTGTAAGCAAAAAAGTCTCTAGCAGTTTCTTCATGCATAACATAACCCTCAGGTACATCAGGCAATTCATATCTAGGGGGAGAATCTTCATCATCACTTTCATCAATATTATCAGTTTCAATAATTTCATTCTCTCTAACCCTAGCAAATTGTTCATCAAGAAATTCACCTAATGGCACAGTATTATCAAGCATAGAAGTAGTTTCATCATAAGTATCATGCAAAGCAGAAGTGACATCATCAATAACATGCGACATATCAGAATCAATACCAGGAGTAGGTTTAGGTGTCGCAAGTTTACTCATAATAGAAGGTGAATCAAGTGTAGAGCTAGATGTCAGGTTTTTACCTCCCCTCGTAGTTGAGGGATAAATCTTGGTTTTTTCGTCTTTCAAGTTCCTCATAGTGATCAGCAGATATAAATCCCAAATGACTCAAAGAATAGAGCTATGCTCCCCGGCAACGGCGCCATAAAATAGTCTTGATAACCCACAAGTATAGGAGATCGCAACAGTTTTCGAGGGTAGAGTATTCAACCCAAATTTATTGATTCGACACAAGGGGAGCCAAAGAATATTCTCAAGTATTAGCAGCTGAGTTGTCAATTCAATCACACCTGGAAAACTTAATATCTGCAGCAAAGTATTTAGTAGCAAAGTAATATGGAAGTAACGGTAACAGTGGCAAAGGTAACAGTAGCAGTTTTGTAGTAATTGTAACAGTGGCAACGGAAAAGTAACTAAGCAAAGATCAATATGTCAAAAGCTCGTAGGCATTGGATCAGTGATGGATAATTATGTCAGATGCGATTCCTCATGCAACGGTTATAACATAGGGTGACACAGAACTAGCTCCAGTTTATCAATGTAATGTAGGCATGTATTCCGAATATAGTCATACGTGCTTATGGAAAAGAACTTTCATGACATCTTTTGTCCTACCCTCCCATGGCAGCGGGGTCCTATTGGAAACTAAGGGATATTAAGGCCTCCTTTTAATAGAGTACCAGACCAAATCATTAACACTTATGAATACATGAACTCCTCAAACTACGGTCATCACCGGGAGTGGTCCCGATTATTGTCACTTCGGGGGTACCGGATCATAACACATAGTAGGTGACTATTGACTTGCAGAATAGGGTCAAGAACTCACATATATTCATGAAAACATAATAGGTTCAGATCTGAAATCATGGCACTCGGGCCCTAGTGACAAGCATTAAGCATAGCAAAGTCATAGCAAGATCAATCTCAGAACATAATGGATACTAGGGATCAAACCCTAACAAAACTAACTCGATTACATGATAAATCTCATCCAACCCATCACCGTCCAGCAAGCCTATGATGGAATTTACTCACGAACGGCGGTGAGCAGCATGAAATTGGTGATGTAGGAAGGTTGATGATAACGACGGCGACGGATTCCCCTCTCCGGAGCCCCGAACGGACTCCAGATCAGCCCCCCGAAAGAGATTAGGGCTTGGCGGCGGCTCCGTATCGTAAAACGTGATGAATCCTTCTCTCTGGTTTTTTCTCCCCGAACGTGATATATAGAGTTAGAGTTGAGGTCGGTGGAGCCTCAGGGGGCCCACAAGGCAGGGGGCGCGCCCCAGGGGGGTGGGCGCGCCCCCACCCTCGTGGACAGGGTGTGGGCCCCCTGGCGTTGATTCTTTCGCCAGTATTTTTTATATATTCCAAAAATATTCTCCGTGAAGTTTCAGGTTATTTCGAGAACTTTTATTTCTGCACAAAAATAACACCATGGCAATTCTGCTGAAAACAACGTCCCGGGTTAGTTCCATTCAAATCATGCAAGTTAGAGTCCAAAACAAGGGCAAAAGTGTTTGGAAAAGTAGATACGTTGGAGACGTATCATTGGCATGTGTAAGTGCATCTAGTGCCACCCCTAGTTGGTTTTGGAGTATTGACGACAAACATGGTTGAGGGACTAATGTGTTTCTGAGAATTGCAGGATAACACAAGTAGTAGTCCCACATTGATTCGGTTTACCTACCAGAGATGACCCCTAAAAATGTGTGAAGACATTGAAGACAATGGTGGTTTGTGAAGATATTCACAACGAAGATTATGACTTGAGAAGACATTCACGTGAAGAGTATGGAGTGCGAAGACATGGTTGTTTCGTAGTTTCCTTTTCTTCTTTGTTGAGTCATACGAACCACTGCACTGTTAAGTGGGGTCCAAGTGAACAAAGTCAGAATGACTGATGTGATGCTCAACCAAATCCTATGTCTTCGAGCGAAGACAATGAGAGCAAATCTTATCCAGAGTTGGATGAGTCAGCTTTACTTGTAGCCCAAGTCAAGCTGCCGCGTGTGTTTGAAATCTGACCATTGGACACGTGTCAGTTCCTTAGTGACCCAGGGTCATTTTGGACAAATCAGGTCGGGTTGCCTCCTGGCTATAAATAGCACACCCCCTACACCATAAATTGGTGGCTGCTCAGAGTTAGTGCATGACTTTTGTCGTTTGAGAGCAACCCACCTCTGAAGCATTTGAGAGAGAGATCCTTGCGAGGACAAAGCCCAAAACACCCAGAGCCAAAGAGTGTTAGGCATCACTGAAGTCTTTCTGTCCGCGTGATCTGAAGACTTGTTACACTTGAGGACGTGAATCCTCCAGCCGGTTAGGCATCGCGTTCTGAGCATCCAAGAGTCATTGTGGATTGCCGGTGAACGAAGTCTGTGAAGGTTTGGAAGTCTACCTTGAAGACTTACCAGAGTGATTGGGCGAGGACTAAGTGTCCTTAGCTCAAGGGGAATAAGGTGAAGACGCGGTCTTCTGAGTTAAATCTCAGCCTCCCTAACTAGACGTACATTTGTCACAGCAACTGGAACTGGTCCAACAAATCCCTGTCCTCCCCAAGCAACTAGTTCTATCTCTTATCTCCCTTTACCTACAGTTTGTCTTCGTGAAGTCATTGCCTACTTGCATTATCTGATTGACTTCACTGTGTGAAGACTGTTGTTGTTTGGCTTCATACTATCTTCCACCCTGATCCATACTACCTAGCTGCTGATAGTCTTCGTGCTTTCTCTTCATTACTTATTTGACTATGGCTTGTCTAGTGTAGTCTACCTTCCGCTGCATATCAATAGGTTCATTTCTATTGTTTGTCTTCAAAGCCCTCGTGTTTTGAAGACTTTCATAAAAATCACCTATTCACCCCCCTCTAGTCGATAACTAGCACTTTCAGCATGGATCAAGACTGGGATTTGTCACTCCGTATGACGGAGAGGTATCTCAGGGCCCACTCGGTAATACAACATCACAACAAGCTTCCAAGCAATGTGACCAATGAGTTAGTCACGGGATCTTGTATTACGGAACGAGTAAAGAGACTTGCTGGTAACAAGATTGAACTAGGTATGGAGATACCAACGATCGAATCTCGGGCAAGTAACATACCGATAGACAAAGGGAACTACATACGGGATTAGTTGAATCCTTGACATCGAGGTTCGACCGATAAGATCTTCATTGAATATACAGGAACCAATATGGGCATCCAGGTCCCGCTATTGGTTATTGACCGTAGAGGTGTCTCGGTCATGTCTACATGATTCTCGAACCCGTAGGGTCGCACGCTTAACGCTTGGTAGCGCTAGGGTAGTATTGGGATATTAATAGTGGAAAGTACGAAGGTTGTTTGGAGTCCCAGATGGGATCCGGGACATCACGAGGATCTCCAGAATGGTCCGGAGGTAAAGATTCATATATGGGAAGTCATATTTTGGGCTCCAGAAAAAGTTTGGTTTTTTCGGTATTGTACCAGGAAGGTTCTACAAGGTTCTGGGGGTTCCACCATGGGGCCCAACTACCTAGGAAGGGCCCACATGGACCAAGGGGTGGGGCTACAGCCCACTTAGGTTGGCCGCCCCATTCCCCAAGGCACATGTTGTTTAAATCTAGAGATAAGGTCTTATCTCTAAATTTAAAGGGTTGAATCTAGAGATAAGATGTTATCTGCAAGTTTAAAGGGATTTCAACCTTGTGGCCGGCCCTAGATGTGTTTTGGACACCCTCCCCTGCCCCTAGCCTATATATAGATGGGGGGGGGGGCGCATGGGGGCAGCCAACCCTTCACCCTTGCCCATTGCCTCTCCCAACTCCTCTCACGTTTCACCGGTACGCGCTTGGTGAAGCCCTGCTGGAGTTCCGCTGCCACCACCACCACCACCACACCGTCGTGTTGGTTCATATCTCATCTACCTCCTCTCTCTCGCGCGCTCTCTCTCTCTCTCTCTCTCTCTCGCTTGCTGGATCAAGAAGGAGAGGATGCCGCCGAGCCGCACGTGTGCTAAACTCGGAGGTGCTGTTCGTTCGGCACTTGATCGGGAGTTTGTGGACGGATCGTGATTGGATCGCGAAGACGTTCGACTACATCAACTGCATTTCTTAATGCTTCCGCTTAGTGATCTACAAGGATATGTAGATGCAATCTCTCCTCTCGTAGTTGTTCATCTCCTAGATCAATCTTGGTGAGCGTAGGAATTTTTTTGTTTCCCTTGCAACGTTCCCCAACAACACAGTCCCGTCTATATCGTGTACACGTATGTGCAGCCACGCGGCAAGAAAGTAAATACGGCTATGTATATACATACGGGCGGGGTCTCTAACGCGTACATTGACGACGTCCTATTCATCGGCAGCCAACCGGCTGGGTCGGAACGGAGGAAACAACATCGTGTTCATCGGGAGGAAACAGACTGGGTTGGAATACGTCCTGTTCATCGGGAGCCAACCGGCTTGGACAGAACAGCCGAAACGAGATCTGGCGTACTGCAGGATGGAGGAACCGAACTTCTGTTCGAGCTCCTACGGTCGAAACAGGGTCCTGTTGATCGGGAGGGGTGTGGCGTACCGCAGAACGGAGGAAACGGAATTGTGTTTGAGCTCCTACGGTTGAAACGGGGTGCTGTTATCGGGAGGGGTGTGGCGTACCGCAAAATGGAGGAAACAGACTTGTATTGGAGCGCCTATGGTCGAAACGGGGTCATGTTCATTGGGAGGGGTGTGGCATACCGCAAAACGTGACTCCACGGGCTACTGTTCATCCATTGTCTACTGCCTCGCTCCAGCCTCCACGGGCTATTGTTCATCCACCGTCGACTTCCTCCAGCCTCCACCTGCTACTGTTCAGCCACCGCGTTGTCCTCCTGCCTCCACCAGCTACTGTTCATCTAGCCTCCACCGACTATTGTTCATGGAGCCTCCATGGGGTCCTGTTCGTCCACCCCAACTGGCTCGGGTGTGTGTGCCGGCCTCCTCGATCGGGTCCTGTTCATCCAGCGGCAATGGCCTACTACTACCACAGGGTCCTGTTCATCCAACCCCCACCGGGAACTGTTCATCCAACCCCCAACAACGGTCATTATTTATCAAGAGGCAGGTTCGATCGGCTTCAGTTAGTAGCAGTAGCGAAGGAATCGCTCGGGTTCAGTTAACAACCAAGGGATCGATCGCTCGGATTCAGTAATGTAGCTAGTGCAATCGCTCCAGTTCAGTAAGCGAACGCCTTGCTCGGGTTCAGTTAGAGCCCAACGCCTCGCACACACGCATGTACGTGTACGAGAGAAACATGCAAACCTCCGTGCATCGCTCGACCCCTACCACCCATCGTAACCGGGAACTCCCCGATATTTTCCTCGCCCTCGCTTCTACCATGATTTTTTCCGTCATGGACGGCCCAAAGAATGTCATGCATGTGCGTCCCCGGCCCGCCCAGGACGAAAAGCCCATTTTCTGTCATGATTCTTTGTCATAGAAGTAGGAGCCCACCACATCTATGATGATACATGGTTTTGTCACAATTATCGTCATAGAAGTGTTATAAGCATGACAGATTTTTTTTTCTATTCGGCCCATAATGTCACGAATCTGTCCTTTTTTTGTAGTGATAGGACGCGACCCCATATGGACCACCTTTTCTCTTTCTTTATTCATTCTTTTCTTTCTCTCTCTTCATCTCAACCAATCACATGCTACTGACCGGACATATGAGGAAGAAAATGAGAAGTGTGGCTGCGTAGACGTATAAATAGGGGCTCAAAACGGACACGCCCGGTCACTGACCAGGCGCGTCCACGGGCGTTTAAGGGGTAATATTTGATATGTCCGACTATAAATGCTCTTATATAAAGAAAACAGTGGAGACAAGCTCCAATTTGCACAAATAAAAATTAACTCAAAATGTAATGGAAGAGATATAATGGCGCCGAGCTGTTGTGTGCGGGATGAGACTAGCCACAACGGGGAGTAACTTAGACTAGTAACATGCCTATGTTACTAGTCTATGTTACTACCTCCATAGTGGAAAGTAACATATGTGTGGTAACATGCAATGCTTCATTTATTAGGCTATAGACTCATCCTGCCTTGATATGTGTGATGTTACTTATACTACTAGTAACTAGCTTATCTTTCTTCATTTATTGCTTGCCACATGCCTCTCTTTATTCATTTATTACTTGCCACATAATCTATTTTATCTAGATATGTGTGATGTTACTACCAACTCCCTCCATCCGTGAATAAGTGTACATCTAGTTTTTGGTTTAAGTCAAAGTTCTAAAACTTTGACTGAATTTATTGAAAAAAGTAACAGTATTTATGGCACTAAATTAGTATCACTAGATTCATTTTGAAATGTACTTTCATAATATGTCAATTTGATTTCATATATGCTACTACTTTTTTCTATAAAGTTGGTCAAAATTTTGAAAGTTTGACTTAGGAGAAAAGGTAGAAGTACACTTATTCGCGGACAGAGGGAGTATGTTAGGCTGGTCATAGTGGGGAGTAACTTAGACTAGTAACATGCATACTCCCTCCGTCCGGTGAAGAGTGTACATCTAGCTTCAAAATTTGTCAACAAAAGAGTGTACTTCTATCTTCCCAATGTACTTTAAAGTAGGAAAAAAAACTTCTCTCTCACCACACGGTAATCAAGACCAATAGCAATCTACACATGGTCTTCTTAATTTCTATATGCACTTAGCTCATTGGGGGTTGGGTAATTAAAGATGAGAGAGATGGTGGCTTGTACCTTTCCAATGCATTTTTTACTCAACTCCATAATTTGTCCTAAAAATTCTAGATGTACACTCTTCACCGGACGGAGGGAGTATGTTACTAGTCTATGTTACTACTTTTATAATGGGTAGTAACATATAGATGATAACAAGCAAGCCTTCATTAATTGAGATATACTCATTTTACTTCTGGGTGTGTTATGTTACAGTAACATATTATGTTACCACAAGCATCTCTCTCCTCATTAACTTCATGCCACATAAACAAATTTGTCTTGAGACGTGTTATGTTACTACCTAAGTTACTCCCACTATGACTAGCCTTACTCTCACTGTGGGTAGTCTGATAGTTGTTGGCTGGATTGGTCTGGAAATTAAATAACACTACATGTCCGTGGACTTGAGATGTGGTTAGTGGTAGACAGGGCAGCTTTTTGCCTTTTACCAGAGGCGATAGGGCGTTGTGGTTCACATGGGATAATACTGTTGATAAAGGAGAAATATGAGCCTGTAAATAGCTGGAGGATGACATACGCGACAGTAATACGTGGTTGTGCTTGATCGCTACGAAGACTGACGTGCATGATAAGCCCTCCAAACAACATTTTCGCTTTTATAGCACATAGTTCACCCATTCTTCACTATTATAACTGATCCAAACAAGAAGAAAGAGACAATTACACACTTCAACAAAGACATGACTTCATTGACTGCTACTACAAGTGCACTCGATACTTTTTCCATCTCCTTATGTCCATTGCCATCCCCCTGAAGACATTTGCTTCTTCTTAGACCTGGGCATTTCCCGGATGGGCCGGGTTTCAAAGAGCCCAACCCCAAAATCCCAAGCCCCGGCACGGTCTGGACCGTGGCCCGGGAAAATGCCCATTTTTCGTATATAAAACAATAAAATAACTATTTTCGGGGGTTATTACTATAATACTATGTCTATATTTATATAAAAAACTTGAAAATCATGTTTTCCGGGCTTCGAGCTGGAATGTGAGGCCCGTGCCTGGTCCGGACATTGGGCTTCAGGCCGGGCCTCCGATGCCCAGGTTTACTTCTTCTATGTCTCCAGATGAAGAAATTGGGACATAGCCTCATATGCCATCTCATCTCTAGCAACTTCTGCACTCGACCTCTATGAATCAATAGGTCGATGTATTCTTCTTTCCAGTACAAAAAATTGCAACCTTTTTGCACAACATTAAGCCAACATTTGGCTCACGTTGCTTGAAAACGAAGAACAACAGATATGTGAGAACTTAATTTGTCCTTCAAACAATTGTAGAAGACCCATCCAGGGTGTTTTCCGTCTTGAAGACCCGACGCAACACCTTCTGCCAATTATCGTCTCATTTTATTAGCAGGAGAGGCGAGCAAGTGGATAACGACGGAGTATCCCGCTGTAGGATCGAAAGTATGTCTAGAGGGGGGGTGATTAGACAACTTGACAAAATAAAAATCTAGCCTTTTCCCAATTTTAAGTCTTGGCAGATATTAGCAACTTAGCACAAGTCAAGCAATCAACCTACACATGCAATTCTAAGACTATAGCAGCGGAATGTAAATCATTGCATATGGAGGTAAAGGGGAGGAGTTTGGAGGGAGCAAACACAATGTAGGCACGGAGATTTTTGGGGTGGTTCCGATAGGTGGTGCTATCGTACATCCACGTTGATGGAGATTTCAACCCACGAAGGGTAACGGTTGCGCGAGTCCACGGAGGGCTTCACCCATGAAGGGTCCATGAAGAAGCAACCTTGTCTATCCCACCATGGCCATCGCCCACGAAGGACTTGCCTCACTTGGGTAGATCTTCACGAAGTAGGCGATCTCCTTGCCCTTACAAACTCCTTGGTTCAACTCCACAATCTTGACGGAGGCTCCCAAGTGACACCTAACCAATCTAGGAGACACCACTCCCCAAAAGGTAATAGATGGTGTGTTGATGATGAACTCCTTGCTCTTGTGCTTCAAATGATAGTCTTCCCAACAACTCAACACTCTCTCACAGATTTGGATATGGTGGAAAGATGATTTGAGTGGAAAGCAACTTGGGGAAGGCTAGAGATCAAGATTCTTGTGGTTGGATTGGAATGTCTTGGTCCCAACACATGAGTAGGTGGTTCTCTCTCAGAAAATGAATGCTGGAAGTGTAGGCACTGATACGTCTCCAACGTATCTATAATTTTTGATTGTTCCATGCTGTTTTATTATCAATCTTGGATGTTTTATAATCATTTTATATCATTTTTTGGTACTAACCTATTGACAAAGTGCCAAGTGCCAGTTGCTATTTTTCCATGTTTTTTACATCGCAGGAAATCAATATCAAACGGAGTCCAAATGCCACGAAACTCCATGATGATTTTTATGGGCCAGAAGGAAGGCAATGGGCCCTGGTTGCACCTGGGGGGTGCCCTGAGGGGGCACAACCCACCAGGGCGCGCCAGGAGGCCCATGCATTCCCTGATGAGTTGTGGCCACCTCGGGTGCCCCCCGGACCGCCTCTTTGCTCTATAAATACCCCAAAAATACCAGAACCCTAAAAGCGTCGACGAAATATTCATCCAGCCGCCACAGAGTCCAGAACAACCAGATCCAATCTAGACACCATCACAGAGGGGTTCACCACTTCCATTGGTGCCTCTCCGATGATGCGTGAGTAGTTCTTTGTAGACCTTCGGGTCCGTATTTAGTAGCTAGATGGCTTTCTCTCTCTCGCTGAATTCTCAATACAATGGTCTCTTGGAGATCCATATGATGCAACTCGTTTGCGGTGTGTTTGTTGGGATCTGATGAACTTCGAGTTTATGATCAGTTGTGTCTTTTTATATCCATGAAAGTTATTTGAGTTTCTTTGATCTCTTATATGCATGATCTCTTATAGCCTCGTATTTCTTCTCCGATATTTGGGTTTTGTCTGGCCAACTTGATCTATTTATCTTGCAATGGGAAGAGATGCCAGTTAGTGGGTTCGATCTTATGGTGCTCGATCCCAGTGACAGAAAGGGAACCGAGACGTATGTATCGTTGCTACTAAGGATAAAAAGACGAGATCTATATCTACCGCCATATAGATAAACAGATCTTGTCTACATCATGTCATCGTTCTTATTGCATTACTCCGTTTTTCCATGAACTTAATACACTATGCATGCTGGATAGCGGTCGATGTGTGGAGTAATAGTAGTAGATGCAGGCAGGAGTCGGTCTACTAATCTTGGACGTGATGCCTATGTATTGACCATTGCCTGGATATCGTCATAATTATTTGAAGTTCTATCAATTGCCCAACAGTAATTTGTTTACCCACCATTGTCTATTCTTCTCGAGATAAGCCACTAGTCAAACCTACGGCCCCCGGGTCTCCTTTCTCATATATTTGCCTTGCGATCTACTTTTCCTTTGCATTTTTATTCAGATCTATTAAACCAAAAAATACAAAAATACCTTGCTGCATTTTATCTTTATTTATTTTATTTGGCGTTCGATCTATCAATCTACTACAATTTACCTCATGTCCGTTTGCCTATCTTGAGGTGTCGTACCCCGGAAGGGATTGACAACCCCTTTTAACACGTCGGGTTGCGAGGTGTTGTTGTTTGTGTGCAGGTGCTGCTTACGTTGTGTTGCTTGGTTCTCCTACTGGTTCGATACATTGGTTTCATAACTGAGGGAAATACCTACCATCACTGTGCTACATCATCCCTCCCTCTCCAGGGAAATACCGATGTAGTTCCAGCTACCATCAAGGAGAATTTCTGGCGTCGTTGCCGGGGAGGATCTTCAACATAACCAGGTTCCTAATCACAAATATCATCTCCTTGCAATTTTCATTATTTTCCATTTGCCTCTCGTTTTCCTCTCCCCCACTTCACAAAGATTTGCCGTTTTATTCGCCTATATTTTTCCGTTCGCCGTTTTCTTGCCGGATCTGTTTTTGAGTGCAATCTTGTTGTGTAGTCATCATGACTCAAGAGAACACCAAGTTATGTGATTTCTCAAATACCAACAACAATGATTTTATTGGCACTCCGCTTGCTCCTCCCGCCACTAGTGCGGAGATTTGTGATATTAATACCGCTTTGCTGAATCTTGTTATGAAAGACCAATTTTCCGGTACTCCTAATGAGGATGTCGCGTCCCATCTTAATACCTTCATGGAATTATGCGATATGCAAAAGAAAAAAGATGTGGACAATGATGTGGTCAAGATGAAATTATTTCCATTCTCTTTGCGTGATCCTGCAAAAATTTGGTTATCTTCTTTGCCTCGTAATAGTATCGTTTCTTGGAACAAGTGCAAAGATGCTTTTATCAATAAGTATTTTCCTCCCGCAAAAATTATTTCCCTTAGAACCCAGATCATGAATTTCAAGCAACTTGAACTTGAGCATGTTGCACAATCTTGGGAAAGGATGAAAATGATGCTAAGGAATTGCCCAACTCATGGGTTAAATCTTTGGATGATCATACAAAAAATTTATGCGGGGTTGAATTTTGTTTCTCGTAATCTTTTAGGTTCCTCCACGGGTGGTACTTTTATGGAAATTACTTTGGATGAAGCCACCAAATTGCTTGATAATATCATGGCAAATTATTCACAATGGCATACCGAAAGAGCTCCTACTAGTAAAAAAGTTAATTCGGTTGAAGAAATTTCTTCTTTGAGTGATAAAGTTGATGCTCTTATGAAATTGGTTGCTAGTAAAAGTGCTCCTGTTGATTTTAATGATATGCCTTTGTCTACTTTGATTGAGCAAAATAGTGATGCCATTGATGTGAATTTTATCTCTAGAAATAATTTCAACAACAATGCTTATAGAGGTAATTTTAATCCTAGGCCTTTTCCTAGTAATTCCTCTAATAATTATGGTAATTCCTATGGAAATCAACCTTACAATAATAATAGGAACACCTCTGATCTTGAGAATAATATTAAAGAATTTATCAACACACAAAAAGTTTTCAACACTTCCATACAAGAAAAGTTGAACAAGATTGATGATTTGTCTAGAAGTGTTGATAGAATTGCTCATGATGTGGAAAATCTCAAGATGAAATTTTTTGTGCCTAAAGTTGATGAATCAATTAAACCTCTTTATGTTTCTATGGATGAAAGTAAGAAAAGAACTGCTATGCTTAGAGCTAAAAGAGAATTTTTAGAGAAAGCTTTTTCTAGTGATTATTCTTGCAAAAGTGATGAAGATCTTAAAATGATTGGTGTTTCTTCTATTGGTTCCTTGTTTATTAAAATTAAGAATGATGAAAAAGGGACTGGAGAAGAGTCAACTTTATGTAGAAGGCGTCCCAATATTTCGGAGGGTGAAAATCTTGTTGAGAAAATTGATGAAAGTGGGTTTGGAGAGGTCAAAACTTTAACTAGTGATGTGCCCACTCTTCTGGATTACAAAAACTTTAATTATGATAGTTTCTCTTTGATTGATTGTATTTCTTTGTTGCAATCCATGATAAATTCACCCCATGCTTATGAACAAAATAAAGCTTATACTAAACATATTGTTGATGCTATGATGAAAGCTTTGGAAGAAAAGTTGGAATTAGAAGTTTCAATTCCTAGAAAATTGCATGATGAGTGGGAACCTACTATCAAAGTAAATATTAAAAATTATGAGTGTTTTGCTTTATGTGACTTGGTGCTAGTGTTTCTACAATTCCGAAATCTTTATGTGATGTGCTTGGTCTTACCAATCTTGAAGAATATTCTTTGAATTTGCACTTGGCGGATTCTACTATTAAAAAGCCTATGGGAAGAATTAATGATGTTATTATTCTTGCAAATAGAAACTATGTGCCCATAGATTTTATCGTTCTTGATATTGATTGCAATCCGTCTTGTCCAATTATTCTTGGTAGACCGTTTTTACGCACTATCGGTGTCGTGATTGATATGAAAGAAGGCAATATCAAGTTCCAATTTCCTTTGAGGAAGGGCATGGAACACTTTACTAGAACAAGAATTAAGCCACCCTATGAATCAATCATGAGGGCATATTATGGATCTCGAACCAAAGATGACAAAACTTAGATCCTTGCCTTACGCCTAACTAAGGGCGTAAAACTATAGCGCTTGTTGGGAGGCAACCCAATGAATAAATTTTATTTTTGCTTTTTGCTTGCTGTTCTTGAGTTTTTACACAATTATGCTACTTTAATGATTGTGCTTTTGATGTTTTAATTAGTGTTTGTGCCAAGTAAAGCCTATAGGATCTTCTTGGTTGATAGTTGTTTAATCTTGGTGAAAAAGACAGAAACTTTGTGCTCACGAAAATAATTGTTAAAAATCACCAGAACGTGATAAAATGCCAATTATTTTTGAAGAATATTAATATAAAAATTAACCAGGTCGTCCTATTTTGGTAGAATGTTTTGAGTTACAGAAGTATTCGCTAAAGTCAGATTACTAAAGACTGTTCTGTTTTGACAGATTCTGTTTTCTTTGTGTTGTGTGCTTATTTTGATGGCTCTATGGTTTTCTTTGATGAGTTTTTGCCATAGAAAAGTTGGAATACAGTAGATATAATACAAAAACAAAATATTAGTTGGTTTGATACATCACTTATAGTAGTGGTTTGCTTTCTTATACTAACGGATCTCACGAAAGTTTTGTTGAGTTTTTTGTGATTGAAGTTTTCAAGTTTTGGGTTATCTTACGATGGATGAAGGAAGGATGTAAGAGCCTAAGCTTGGGGATGCCCCGGCATCCCAAGCTATTATCCAAAAATGAGCAACCAACCAAGCTTGGGGATGCCCCCGAGTGGCATCCCCGCTTTCTTCCAACAACTATCGGTATTTTACTCGAGGCTATATTTTTATTCGTGACATGATATGTGTTTTGCTTGGAGCGTCTTGTATGATTTGTGTCTTTGCTTGTTTTATTTTGTGTTTTGAGTCATCAATCCTTGCTGGACACACCTATTTGAGAGAGCCAAAATTATATCATGACTTGTTAGAATTGCTCTCTATGCTTCACTTAAATCTTTTATGACCTAGGACTTGCTCTAGTGCTTCACTTATATCTTTTTGAGCACGGTGTGCTTTGTTATTTTTGAAGAAATGCTCTCTTGCTTCACTTAGAATTATTTGAGAGTTAGTAAAATTTTGAAGAAATTCTCTCTTGCTTCACGTAAATTATTTTGAGAGAAAGAAAATTTGTTATGCTCATGATCTTCACTTATATTTGTTTGAGCTTATGAAAAGCAACACATGAAAATTAGTCCCAAAGTGATAGATATCCAAGAAGGATACAGAAAAGAAAATGTCATGAAGATCATTGGACAAAATAAACTTGATTCTTAGTAATAGTTTTGAGATATAATGATGTGATATGTGAGTTATGTTGATGAGTAATTGTGCTCTAGTAAGGATATTGGTGTTAAGGTTTGTGATTCCCTATGCATGCACGAAAGTCAATAATCATGCGATGAAAATTATATCCTACTTGTGGTGCATTATTCGGTGTTAATTATGCTTAATGCTTGCTTATGAGATTATTCGTTTCTTGGTTGGTAGCTTCTCAATCTTTTTGCTAGCCTTCATTTTGCACTAAGTATGATCTCTACTTGTGCATCCAAAATCCTTTAAACCAGTTTTACCACATGAGTCCACTATATCTACCTATATGCGGTATTCTTTTGCCGTTCTAAGCAAATTTGCATGTGCCATCTCTAATTTTCAAAATAAACTTCTCTTTTGTGTGTTTGTTCCGCTCGAGGAACGGTAACAGGTGTCTAATATTTTCCATGCTAGATGTGTTATTCTCAAGATGAGTGTTTATTCACTTGTCATTGCACAAGAGTAAGGCAAAGGTTTTAGGGATGCCCAGTCCCGAAATGCAAAAAAATGAATTTACTTTATGTTGTCAAATAATAAATTCCTTGGAAAGTGTTGGTATGGAGGGCACCCGTGGATACGGCTAGCCATGGAAAGTGAAAGAATGGTGGAAAAAGGAATAAACTTTATTTTCTGTTTGGGAACCGCCTATGGCATATCTAGCATGGAAAGTATTCGTAGCTCTACGTAGTTTTCGTTGGTGGGATGGATACACCTCCCAAAATGTTTTTATATCAAAATTTTCCCTTTGAGCTCTGGCTCCTCTACAAATCCCTACTTCCCTCTGCGAAGGGCCTTTCTTTTACTTTATGCAATTTTTATTTTGAAATTTGAGTCTCCATCTTCTCTCATAAAAAGCACCAACTAGGAGGCAATATTATCGTGCTCAAGTATTGGGTGTAGTTAATATTCGAGTGTGTTTCATGAATGGATCAATGTTTGAGGCTAGGGATAACTTGTTTCAGCATTGATATTTTGAAAGACATGGTTGCTTGTTGATATGCTTGAGTATCTAAATTATTATGTCAAAACTAGACTATTGCTTTGAATCACATAAAAGTCCAAATGTCCATGCTATAAAGAAAAGGATATGATATGACTTGATGAACAGCACTCCACATCAAATTTTTTGTTTTTATCACTTACCTACTCGAGGACGAGTAGGAGTTAAGCTTGGGGATGCTGATACGTCTCCAACGTATCTATAATTTTTGATTGTTCCATGCTATTTTATTATCAATCTTGGATGTTTTATAATCATTTTATAGTCATTTTATATCATTTTTTGGTACTAACCTATTGACATAGTGCCAAGTGTCAGTTGCAGTTTTTTCCATGTTTTTTACATTGCAGGAAATCAATATCAAACGGAGTCCAAATGCCAGGAAACTCCACGATGATTTTTTATGGGCCAGAAGGAAGGCAATGGGCCCTGGTTGCACCTGGGGGGTGCCCCGAGGGGGGCACAACCCACTAGGGCGCGCCAGGAGGCCCAGGCGCGCCCTAGTGGGTTGTGCCCACCTCGAGTGCCCCCCGGACCGCCTCTTTGCTCTATAAATACCCCAAAAATACCAGAACCCTAAAAGCGTCTACGAAATATTCATCCAGCCACCGCAGAGTCCAGAACCACCAGATCCAATCTAGACACCATAACGGAGGGGTTCACCACTTCCATTGGTGCCTCTCCGATGATGCGTGAGTAGTTCTTTGTAGACCTTCGGGTCCGTAGTTAGTAGCTAGATGGCTTTCTCTCTCTCACTGAATTCTCAATACAATGGTCTCTTGGAGATCCATATGATGTAACTCTTTTGCGGTGTGTTTGTTGGGATCTGATGAACTTCGAGTTTATGATCAGTTATATATTTTTATATCCATGAAAGTTATTTGAGTTTCTTTGATCTTATATGCATGATCTCTTATAGCCTCGTATTTCTTCTTCGATATTTGGGTTTTGTCTGGCCAACTCGATCTATTTATCTTGCAGTGAGAAGAGATGCCCGGTAGTGGGTTCGATCTTACGGTGCTCGATCCCAGTGTCAGAAAGGGAACCGACACGTATGTATTGTTGCTACTAAGGATAAAAAGACGAGATCTATATCTACCGCCATATAGATAAACGGATCTTGTCTACATCATTTCATCGTTCTTATTGCATTACTCCGTTTTTCCATGAACTTAATACACTAGATGCATGCTGGATAGCGGTCGATGTGTGGAGTAATAGTAGTAGATGCAGGCAGGAGTCGGTCTACTAATCTTGGACGTGATGCCTATGTATTGATCATTGCCTGGATATCGTCATAATTATTTGAAGTTCTATCAATTGCCCAACAGTAATTTGTTTACCCACTGTTTCCTATTTTTCTCGAGAGAAGCCACTAGTGAAACCTACGGCCCCCGGGTCTTCTTTCTCATATATTTGCCTTGCGATCTACTTTTCCTTTGCATTTTTATTCAGATCTATTAAACCAAAAAAATACAAAAATACCTTGCTGCGTTTTATCTTTATTTATATTATTTGGCGTTCGATCTATCAATCTACTACAATTTACCTCACGTCTGTTTGCCTATCTTGAGGCACCGTACCCCGGAAGGGATTGACAACCCATTTAACACGTCAGGTTGTGAGGTGTTGTTGTTTGTGTGCAGGTGCTGCTTACGTTGTGTTGCTTGGTTCTCCTACTGGTTCGATACCTTGGTTTCATAACTGAGAGAAATACCTACCGTCGCTGTGCTACATCATCCCTCCCTCTCCAGGGAAATACCGACGTAGTTCTAGCTACCATCAGGCACGTTCTGATGGCTCTCTCCATGAATGGAGGATTGGTGGAGGGGTATACATAGCCTCCACACAAAATCTAACCGTTACACACAATTTACCAAACTCGGTGGGACCGAATAGTGAAACTCGGTCAGACCGATTTAGTTCAAATGTGAACGTTAGGATTTTCGGTGGGACCGACGTGATCAACTCGGTGGGACTGATGTGCTAGGGTTAGGGATTAACTTGATCTCGGTGAGGCCGATCACATGAACTCAGTGAGACCGATTTCAGTAACAGGCAAACAAAGAGTTGGTCAGGCAAACTCGGTGGGACCGATCGCTCATTACGGTGAGACCGAAACGTTACGAAAAGGAAACAGAGAGTTTGCATTGCGAACTCGATGGGACCGATCGCTCATTTCGGTTAGACCGAAACGTTACGAAGGGAAACAGAGAGTTTGCAATCCCATCTCGGTGAGACCGAGAACCCTATCAGTGAGACCGAACCGATTATGGTTTCTGGCTATGGCTATGTCAAATGAACTCGGTGGCGCCGGATAGATCAAATCTGTGGGGCCGAGTTTGACTTTAGGTTTAGGACATATGTGGAATTGAGAAAGTGGGTTAGGGCTTTTGGAGCATATCACTAAGCATTTTGAGCAACCAAGCCATTAAGCAACACCTCATCCCCTTTTAATGGTGTTGGCTTTTCCTATGGACTCAATGTGATCTTGGATCACTAAAAAGAAAATGTAGAGTCTTGAGCTTTCGCCAATATATGTCCTTAGCATTTTTAGGGGTCCACATCTCTAGTCCATGCCATGCCAATCATTCAACTTTCTGAAATGATCATCTTGAAAGAGTATTAGTTCAATGAGCTATATGTTGTTAAGAATTACCAAAACCACCCAGGGATTAGTTGCACTTTCATTCTCCCCCTTTTTGGTAATTGATGACAACATATAGATCAAAGCTTCGACAAATGATAATAATAATGAGATACATTGTCGCTTTGAGAAGTATGTTATAAGCAAGAGCTCCCCCTAAATTTGTGCATTATTTAAAATTTGCTTGTGAATGCAAATGCACAATCGATTAGGATCATGGGTTACTCTTCCATGTCACATACATCTTGGTGGAGCGCTCAAAATGATAGAATATGCAATATACACTCATCACCAAGACAAAGTGAATGATCATACATGAGAGATAGAGAATATCATCATCCAAGCACAAACATTAAAGTATGATATGATCAAGCACATGACCATACAAGTATCTCACACACACAAACATAGAGTATCATCCAAGCAAGCAAACAAATAAGTAGCAAAATAGGCAAAAAGGAACAAAGCTCTCTCTCTCTCTCTCTCTCTCCCTCGAAGCCTATGATCTATAAACTTTCTCCCCCTTTGGCTACAAGTTATCAAAAAGCTTGAAAATGCATAGTGCTATGCGGCTCTCTAAGCTTGATCTTCGGGAGCACCGGAGTGCAAAGGTGGCGTGGAGAGGAGTCCTGCAACAAATGCATGTGAAGAGGTTGTAGGAGCTGGTGGAGTTGCAACTGGAGGGGCAATTGAAGCAGTGGCTGCAGGAGCTGAAGTTGTAACTCTAGTGTCTGTCACTGGCACTGCTGCAGACCGCTGCCTTCTGGTCACCCTTTGATAAGCATCAGTGGTAGTCTTGTCACTCCTATCCTCAAGCTCTTCTTGGATATTCTCCACAGAAGTCTGAATCTCTGTCACCTTGACATCCAAGTCATGAAGTTTTCTCTCAAAAATTCTCTCAAGACTCTCTTGATTCTGAGTCAGGGTGGCCAATCCTTTCTCAATCCTCAAATTAGCTTGAATAAGATATCCAAGTTGATCTTGTTTAGACTTGAGAAAAACTTGGGATGCCTCTTCAACACTTGGAATCTTGGCTGCCTTCTCTGATTTTGCTTTTGCTCTCTTCTCCTGAGCCTCTACTGAAGTAGGATCTGTAGCATCCATGACAATTGTGTTGTCCTCAATATCAGGCCTCAAGGGAAGGTGCTCTTTGTCCAACAGATATATGCCTTTTCCCATCTTGGAGTTGATGAGCATTTGAATGTGTGGATCATACCCACTGATCTCTTTTGGTCTGCTGCAGTTCTCTTGATGGTTTCAACTATCAAGCTCATCACCTTGAATTTTTGTGGCACATCAAACAATTGAAGCAAGTTGATGGAGTGGCCTCTGATCATCCTGTGATCTCCTGATTTGGGCAACAAGGTGTGCCTCAAAATGGTGTTTATGGTGGCCAGTCCAGACAATAGATAGTACACTGAGCCTAGCTTGTGTGTTTCCAAGGCCTTGTCAGGTATCTCCTTGTACATGTTGGCCATGTAGTTGTGACCTTTCTTTCGCTTTGCATAGACATCAGTGTCATCCTCATGCTCTTTAGGGGTATTGATAAGCTTGGCCCACTCAGCAACAGTTGACTGGTACCTTGTACCCTTAGACGTCCAAACAATTCTTCCATCTGGGTAGAAGTGAGCTGTTGAATAGAACTGCATGATAAGCTCATCATTCCACTTGGTCAATTTCTGACCCACAAAGGTGTCAACTCCATTGAGTCTGAAGCTCTCATGTACTCCAGGGAAGTGGTCTTCATTGTCATCAATGTATTCCCAATCCACCCACTTCATTTCACACACAATGGGCTTCTTATCCAACAGAATTGTCTCATAGAAGTCCTGCTGTTCCTTGGTGTGAAATCTGTAGTCCACAACAGTTCTTCTCCTTGCAGCATAGGGGTCTGATTGTCTCCACAATCTGAGACCTGCATCCTTTCTCTCCTTCATGTTTTCAGCCACTGGATGATTATCATCATGATTAGGGATCTTTGGCTTCAACTTTCTGAGCACTTGGGCTTCATCTTCTTCTTCCATTTCAGGCACTGGGGCCTTGTTCTTTTCTACAGCAGGTATGTTTCTGGTGCTTCTCTTTGGTGCAGTCTTAGGTGCTTGAGCAGTTGCTTTGGGGGCAGTCTTGGGCTTTGATGGAGCAGCCCCAGACTTGATGGCACCCCCCATCAGCTTCTGAGCTTTGGGTGCTGGTGCAACATCCTCTTCTTCATCTTCTTCCTCATCCTCACCTGGGTCTCTCATCATAGAGGATCTGCCAATTACTCTGGCCATGGTCTTCTTGACCTTTTCCTTTCTCTTCTTGCCCTCACCGGCCTCCTTTGGTTCAAGAGTAAACTCAATGGTTTCCTGTGTTGAGGCTCTGGCCTTAGACATGGGCACTCTCTTGGCAGGAGCTTTCTTGTGCAAACCAGGCTTGGTGGAAACTACAGTGCCAAATTCTTTCTTGACAACTTTCTTCTTTGAGCTGACCTCCTCCTCAACAACAACATAATCTTCATCCTCAGAATCGGAGTTTCTCTTTCTCCTTGTCCTGGTAGCTGCTTTGGGCAAGTTTCTTGGGGTGCTTCTGCTACCCTCATCATAGCTGCCAGAGGGACTAGTGCCCTCACTCATGTTAACTTGCTCCTCAGACTTGTTCTGGCTGTCACTTTGATCTGACATAGCTGACACTGCAAACTGAAAGCTGACCCTGTGAATAGATGTAGTTGAGATAGAGTGGATGAGCATCACAAAGTGCAGAGATTTTGCAAAACAATTGAGTCAAAAACTTAGTTTTAGTTTTCTACAGAAAGCATTTCGGATCTACCGATTTGTTAAACTCGGTGACACCGAAGCAACATTAGAGTATAAACTAGTGGAATCGGTCAGACCGAGACACAGTTCGGTGACTCCGAGATTGCTAGGGTTTCACTGAGAGTTGAACTCGGTCACACCGATTCGTAAGTTTCATTCAGACCGAACATTACAAGTGCAATGGCCTAGGCCAAATCGGTGAGACCGATTTCTACAACTCGGACGGTCGAAGATGAGTTCGGCGGAAACCTAACCCTAAATTTTTGAATCAAAACTAATCTAAAGGAAGTTTTTGCTGGATAGAGTAATCTAATACATGGTAAGAATCATGGCATTGACCTAAGTGCAGGAATCAGAGGTAAAGATTGCACATAGGGGTCGAGTTCATACCCTAACTCGGCGGTGAACTCGCTACGACGACAACGGCGGCTGAGATTCCCGTTGACTGCGGCGGAGACCAGCGGCTGGAGGTCGCTGGTGATGAGGAGACAACCTGAAGACTCGAGTCGACAGAGCAGGATACGCACGGGCGAAGGGTTTTGGAGGAATTTCCAAAATTCGACCCGTGGGTATATATATCGTGACCCTGTCGGTGTGACCGAGTGGAACGACTCAGTGGCACCGAGATGCAGAATCGCTAGCGGTTACTGCAACTCGGTATGACCGAATTGTTCAAATCAGTTGCACCGAGATTGAAAACCTAGATCAACTCAATGAAGTCGGTATGACCGAAAGTAATTAATCGGTCAGACAGAAATACACATAGAGGTTTTGGAAGTTTAAGTCTATGACGAATCGGTGGCTCCGAGTGCTCCTCACCCAGAAGGTTCGAATCTGACTTGATCAAACTTTGTGATGTAGCATGAATAGAGTTTGAGACGAGAAAAGCATAGATAGCTAGAGGAAGTTCTTAGGCATTCTTGTCCATCCATTTGGCAAAATAAAAAGGAGCCAAACAATCAAAGCAACAAATGGATGTCCTCGAATGGGAAAAATATGCAATCAACATGCTCACACAATAAGATGACAAATGAAATATGTGGCAAAGCATGCGCAAACACTCTAGCATCTATCAAGCAATTGGCGATGACTAGGTCATCTATATATGAGTATATTGACCGAGGAGTCAAATGAGAACATTTGATCGTAGGTCATACTCATCGTTTAAGCACAAGTGGGGTTACCACTTTTACATAAAGCATTGTTGTGTTCACACCATTAGAGTTGCTTTAGCTCAATTCTTAGAGTAAAGCTCCCCTGGATGTGATATCCCCCCTAAGAGGGACTAACTAACCTTGGGTTTTGTCGATGATGACTTCATGTAGATGTTGAAGATGTGGATGCTCAATGTTGATGTAGATCGTTTGGAGCAATCCGTTGGAGTGAGTTGCACTTTCAATACCTACATGGGTTAGTCCCACAAGGAACAAACAAGGATATCCATAGACATAGAGTGAAGTACACACAAGATGATGTCCAGGAAAGCATTGGGTTACCTTGTCCCTTGACTTACCAACAAGAGGGTTTGTGACTCCTTGAACTAGTGCAAGATGTGGAAGTTGTTTGCACTTGTTCTTGCCAAAATGATATGAGTGAAGTATGTTGGCGGAGTCACCCTCAAGAACTCTCTAGTTCTTCTTCTTTGGGATCCACATCAACTTGATGGGAATCCTTGGAGTTGTTGTCGTACTTGATGAAGTAGAACTTGATGTAGTCTTGGTAACCCACTTGACCAAGGCCTTAGGAGCTTCTTCAAATGCATCCATCTCCTCTTGAAGCTTGTCCTTGCCTTTTTTCTTGTGGTCTTGTGGTGGAAGATCATCTTGAGCTTGTGTCCCCTTGAAGGAAGTAGGATCATACTTCTCTTGTTGAGGAACAAACTTCGTCTTAGGGTATTGATCTTCTTCCCACTCAACTCCATTGGCATTGAACTTTCGTTCAAAACCAACACCTTGATTCTTCCAGTGCCTTCCTTGCTTGCGTACAATTTCCTCAAATTGCTTACTTCCGGCAAGGCTCTTGTAAACACCTTTCTCTATAATTCCCTTCATAAGCTATTTTCTTGCTCAAGTGTAACTTGGCTAAGAGAATCATTTGTGGAATCAAGAGAACTACTAGAAGCAACAATATTGGATTTAGCATGATTATTGTTACTACTACATGAAGAATCTTTCTTACTCTTGTTGCTAGATTTTACTTCTGGCATGTAAGTAGACAAGAGTAAACGCTTGGCAATGTAAGAAGAACTTTTCTTACGTAGATCATAATTGATTGCTTTTAAGAACCCATGCTCTTGCTCTAGGTTGAGCTTTTCAAAGCGTAGCTTCTCATGAGTCTTTAAAAGCTCTCGATGATCTTCTAAGGTAGTTTCATGATCTAACTTAAGGGTGTTTAGTTCTTTAGTTAGATGCTCAATCTCCTTCTTATCATCGTCATTCGTTTTATCTTGATTAGCATGATTAATATCAAGTTCATCATAGTTTTCATCACTAGAGTTGTCAACAAGTATATCATCGTCACCTAGCAAATCATCTTCATCACTATTGAAATCAACATACTCGGGGTGTGATACCTTTGGGCCATTAGCCATGAAGCATCGTCCAATTCCTTCATTTGGTGAGTCAAATATGTCATAGGAGTTGGTTGACACAAGTGCTAGACCGGCAACACCTTCATCTTGAGTATATTCGAAGTCGGAGTGATAACTTCTCTCGGAGTGGTTGTCGGAGTCGGAACCGGATACCCATTCACCAACATGAGCTTGATGTCTTCGTTTTGTATAGCTCCCTGATGACTTGTCCTTTCTTTCCGAATCCTTGCTTCTGCGAGAGGTTCTTCATTCATAACGATCATCTCTACTCCTTCTCTCCCTTGGAGGTGATTGTTCTATTTTGCTTCTCCTTTTAGGCGAGTCTTCTCTTCTTTTGTAGGGAGCCGTACACCCATTGGAGTAGTGTCCGGGTCTTCCACAATTGTAGCAATTACGCTCATGACTAGAAGATCTTTTGTCATTATAGGATCTTGACTTGGAACTTCTTTCCTTGCTTCTACTCTTGTAGGACTTGTTGAAGTTCTTCACCATTAAGCTCAATTCCTCATTGAAAGCTTGTTTCTCACTTGACGATGTAGGAGCATCACATGAGGCTTTGTAATCACCACTAGCCTTGTTGTGAAGCTCTTCTTTATCCTTGAGTGACATCTCATGAGCAACAATTCTTCCAATGTCTTCGGTTGACTTGAGATCTTTGTAATTGGGCGTCATTTGGATCAAAGTGCAAACGGTATCATATTTTCCATCCAAGGCTCTTAGGATCTTCTTGATGATGAATCTGTCGGTCATCTCTTCACTTCCTAAGCCGGCAATCTCATTTGTGATGAGAGCAAGCCTAGAGTACATTTCAGCGACACCTTCACCATCCTTCATTTTGAACTTGTCAAGCTGACTTTGAAGCACATCCAATTTGGATTCCTTGATGGAGTCGGTACCTTCGTGCATATTAATCAAAGTATCCCAAATTTCCTTTGCATTCTCAAGACGGCTAATTTTGTTGAATTCTTTGGGGCACAATACGTTGAAGAGGATATCGGAAGCTTGAGCATTGTATTGCAACATCTTCAATTATCTGCGGTAGCTTCACGATTCGGTTCTCTCCCATCAAATAATTCACCTTGCAAGCCAATACACACAATAGCCCAAACGGCGGGGTTATGTCCAAGAATATGCATTTTCATCTTATGCTTCCAACTAGCAAAATTAGTACCATCAAAGTAAGGACCTCTATGGTGCTAATTTCCCTCGCTAGACGCCATACTCTCCTAGGTTGTGAAACCAAGGCTATGATCACCAAAACTATGGAAATCAAGGCAAATGGAGACCAAAGCTCTCATATTACTTGTAGGATCGAAAGTATGTCTAGAGGGGGGATGATTAGACTACTTGAGCAAATAAAAATCTAGCCTTTTCCCAATTTAAAGTCTTGGCAGATTTTAGCAACTAAGCACAAGCCAAGCAATCAACCTACACATGCAATTCTAAGAGTATAGCAGCGGAATGTAAATCATTGCATATGAAGGTAAAGGGGAGGAGTTTGGAGGGAGCAAACACAATGTAGACACGGAGATTTTTGGCGTGGTTCCAATAGGTGGTGCTGTTGTACATCCACGTTGATGGAGACTTCAACCCATGAAGGGTAACGGTTGCGCGAGTCCACGGAGGGCTCCACCCACGAAGGGTCCACGAAGAAGCAACCTTGTCTATCCCACCATGGCCATCGCCCACGAAGGACTTGCCTCATTTGGGTGGATCTTCACGAAGTAGGCGATCTCCTTGCCCTTACAAACTCCTTGGTTCAACACCACTCTCCAAAAGGTAATAGATGGTGTGTTGATGATGAACTCCTTGCTCGTGTGCTTCAAATGATAGTCTCCCCAACACTCAACTCTCTCTCACAGATTTGGATATGGTGGAAAGATGATTTGAGTGGAAAGCAACTTGGGGAAGGCTAGAGATCAAGATTCTTGTGGTTGGATTGGCATGTCTTGGTCTCAACACATGAGTAGGTGGTTCTCTCTCAGAAAATGAATGCTGGAAGTGTAGGCACGTTCTGACGGCTCTCTCCATGAATGGAGGATGGGTGGAGGGGTATATATAGCCTCCACACAAAATCTAACCATTACACACAAATTACCAAACTCAGTGGGACCGAATAGTGAAACTCGGTCAGACCGATTCAGTTCAAAATGTGAATGTTAGGATTTTCGGTGGGACCAACATGATCAACTCAGTGGGACCGATGTGCTAGGGTTAGGGCATAACTTGATCTCGGTGAGGCCGATCACATGAACTCGGTGAGACCGATTTCAGTAACAGGCAAACAGAGAGTTGGTCAAGCAAACTCGGTGGGACCGATCGCTCATTTCGGTGAGACCGAAATGTTACGAAAAGGAAACAGAGAGTTTGCATTGCGAACTTGGTGGGACCGATCGCTCATTTCGGCTAGACCGAAACGTTATGAAGGGAAACAGAGAGTTTGCAATCCCATCTCGGTGGCACCGAGATCCCTATCGGTGAGACCGAACTGATTAGGGTTTCTGGCTATGGCTATGTCAAATGAACTCGGTGGCGCCAGATAGATCAAATTGGTGGGGCCGAGTTTGACTTTAGGTTTAGGACATATGTGGAATTGAGAAAGTGGTTGAGGGCTTTTGGAGCATATCACTAAGCATTTTGAGCAAGCAAGCCATTAAGCAACACCTCATCCCTTTTAATAGTATTGGCTTTTCCTATGGACTCAATGTGATCTTGGATCACTAAAAACAAAATGTAGAGTCTTGAGCTTTTGCCAATATATGTCCTTAGCATTTTGAGGGGTCCATATCTCTAGTCCATGCCATGCCAATCATTGAACTTTCTGAAATGTTCATCTTGAAAGAGTATTAGTTCAATGAGCTATTTGTTGTTAAGAATACCAAAACCACCCAGGGATCAGTTGCACTTTCACCCGCCCCAGTGGCGGATGAGAACATGCCGACATGAGGTGGAGGGGCGAGATGCAGGGCCAAGAGAGCTCCGGGTGGCTTTGTGCTCCCATTCCCGATGAAATGCGGCTCTACGATGCCCTTCTTGTGGATGAGCTCGGGGCAGCTGCGGGCCGCGAGAGAATCTATGTGGGTCGTGAGGTCGGTGGGGGCTGCGGCATGTCAGTGTGCGTGCGTGGTGGCCTGTGAAGACAACTAGGGCGTCACCGGTGTGGAGGTGGTCAAGTGGGGTAGAGAGGCGACCACGTGAGAAAAGAGAATCTTACGAGGAGTTAAGCCCTTTTAAAAGTTGGGCTAGAGATGCTATTAGTAATTAGTCGACTGATATTTTTAGAATCTCTCTCTCTCTCTCCCTCGGTAACGTTCTGCTTCCTCCCTCCTCACGCATCCTCCACTCTAGCCCGCCTCTGGCGAAGCTTGCCCTTTCCAGCATCATTATTGACAGTGTTTGCATGGAATCCGATGCACGAGAAGTGTAGGTTCCCGTTTCCATCCAAGTCCCGCCGTTTTCTCAAATTTCCAGACATCTGATGTTTGTCAGTTTATTCGATTATGCAGCAGTACTACATTATAAGAGAAAAGGCATTCTCCCGTGCACGGGAGGTCCCGTACATGTAGGAGCCCTTGATCAATTGGAGATTCGTGACCATGCAGTTAGGTATTGGCTTTAGTATTGCTATGCTCTTTTGTATTCATTCTACTACATCACCTCGTCTGACATCTTTTGCCCATGTCTTTTGGCCACCTTTTGCCTCCAATGTCACCCCTCCTCTCATCTATAATACCTAAATAGTTCATACCCACTAAACTAATTCTCTTGACATGTAGGCCATCCACATCACCAAGCTAGCCACATCAGCGATTCCTCAATGGCTTACAGGTGGAGCCCAGCAGCGTTCGACTCCATGGTCTGTGCAGAAAAACCATGTTAGCATTCAGTTACCACCATAGGCTGACCACGGGCGTCTTTCATGGGCCGAACCTCACAAATTCTTGGTGGCTCTATCCCATGCTCCACACCTCTCCCATTGGGTCCTTCTTCCTTGGCTCCTCACCTCCCGATTAACTCTAATATCGATCGATTTTCTGATGTTTCTGCCGTCCCATCGTCTCTCCAATTAACTTCCCCATGATTGATTTCCCATTACTGTCTTTTATTATCTCATATTTATGACAGATGATCTTCATCTTCACTAAGGCCCCTTCCAATATGCTCCACCTTATACAGGTGCTAAGGCTGCCATGTAGGCAAAAAGAAAATGATGTGGCAAGGTAATTAAGAGGAGATAGATGGGTGTGGTGACCCTAGGAAGAAAAAATGCCAAGTGCGGGAACCTAGGGAAAACACTTAAATGAAAGAAGCCCACCAATGCATGGATAACTTTAATTGCTAAATCATTAAATTAAGGATGCTTAGCTACAACAAGTTAAGCACCTTTGCATTGTGGACTTTAGTTTCTTAGCTTTTTAATGTGCTTAGCACCTCATCCGGCTCATATGCAAGGTCATCGGCGCCGAGGAAAAAGTGCTCCTGAGACCTAGAGGACTGATACGTCTCCAATGTATCTATAATTTTTTATTGTTCCATGCTATTATATTATCTGTTTCGGATATTTTATATGCATTAATATGCTATTTTATATTATTTTTGGGGCTAACCTATTAACCTAGAGCCTAGTGCCAGTTCCTGTTTTTTCCCTGTTTTGAGTTTCATAGAAAAGGAATACCAAACGGAGTCCAAACGGAATGAAACCTCCTCGATGATTTTTCTTGGACCAAAGGAAAACCACAAGACTTGGAGATGAAGTCGGAGGAGCCACGAGGCAGCCTCAAGGACGGAGGGCGCGCCCCCCACCCTTGTGGGCCCCTTGTGCACCTCCTGACCTAATTCTTTCGCCTATATATTCCCGTATATCCCCAAACCACCAGAGGCATCCACGAAAACACTTTTCCATCGCCGCAACCTTCTGTACCCATGAGATCCCATCTAGGGATCTTTTCTGGCACCCTGCCGGAGGGGGATTCGATCACGGAGGGCTTCTACATCAACTCTATTGCCCTTCCGATGAAGCGTGAGTAGTTTACCACATACCTATGGGTCATAGCTAGTAGCTAGATGGCTTCTTCTCTCTCTCTTTGATTCTCAATACCATGTTCTCCTCGATGTTCTTGGAGATCTATTCGATGTAATACTTTTTTGCGGTGTGTTTGCCGAGATTCGATGAATTGTGGATTTATGATCATCCTATCTATGAATATTATTTGGGGATAATTGGTTTTATCCCCTTAGTTGGGTCATACTCGACAGGTTTATCCTTAGTTTTCGAAAATCCGTGGTCTTGCCCAAGTGTGTCCGGTACCCTTGTGCTTTTGCCCTTCCGTCCCAATTCCGTCCGGTCAAAGTCATTTGACCGTCAGGGAGACATTTTTCTGGACTATTTTGCCCCTCCTCGCAACTTCTGTTAAAAATCAAAGAAAATCAATGTTCGCTTACATGTGGGACCCAACTAAATACAGAAGAAAAAAAGAAATAGAAAAACTCTCTCACCCCCCTTTCCCATCCTAGCGCCGCCGCCCTGGCCATACGCCACCAGCGTCGCCACCCTGGTCATACGCCACCCGCGCCGCCTGCGGCGCACGCCCTACCTCCGGTGCCCCCCCACAGCCACCTCCCTCTCCTATCCCAGGCGCCGCCCCGCTCAGCCAACCAGCGCCGCCTCTCTCTTCTCTCTCTGCCATCGGGCAAGCGGCAACAGCGCCGGTGAGTAATTGGAAACCGCCGCTACCGCCATGGCAGCGTCGGTGCTGAGCTGCGGCCGCGCTGGGCGTGGTCGCCCACACACGCGACGGATCGAGGAAGCGCGAGGCCCCAGCGTGTCTCTTGCGCACGAACACGAGCGGGGAACAGGGCGGCACCGGAGGTCAACAGGCGCCGGAATCCGCCAGGCGAGGCGAGATGGTGTGGGTTGCGCAGATCCAGTCATCCAGAGCTGGGTCGACGGATCTAGCACGACTGCTCACGGTCGCGCTCGAAATGGCCGGCGGCAGAGAACTACCAGGCGGCGACGGCCTCGTGTTGCACGCAGAGAGAGAGTGGAGGCGGGCAGGTGATGCGGTGGCCTCTGGTAGGTTGCCGACGGTGGTCCAGTCGTGCAGTGGTCTAGGTAGGCGCCGAATCGGCAGGCTTGGCATGCACCCTGTCATGGCGGCGACGCTGGTCGGGCTGGGAAATAAACATCTTTTTTTAATCTTTTTGTATGACATGTGGTCATACATAGCAGTGAGACATTTAGAAGAAAAAACATTCCAGTCTATGATAGGTGGACCCACTGATCTTGTTGTCTTATTTGACTGATCTTTGCCAACAGATACGAAGGGTAAACTGGTCCAAACAATTGTCTCCTTAACGGTGAAACATCTTTGACCGGACGGAATAGGGATGGAAGGGCAAACACACAAGGGAATCGGACTCACTTGGGCAAGACCACGGTTTTTCGAAAACTAAGGGTAAACATGTCGAATGTGACCCAACTAAGGGCATAAAACCAATTATCCCTATTATTTGAATCTTCTCTGAATTCTTTTATGCGTGATTTGATATCTTTGTAATTCTCTTCGAACTATCGGTTTGGTTTGGCCAACTAGATTGGTTTTTTTGCAATGGGAGAAGTGCTTAGCTTTGGGTTCAATCTTGCGGTGTCCTTTCCCAGTGACAGTAGGGGCATCAAGGCACGTATTGTATTGTTGCCACTGAGGATAAAAAGATGGGGTTTTCATCATATTCCTTGAGTTAATTCATCTACATCATGTCATCTTACTTAATGCGTTACTCCGTTCTTTATGAACTTAATACTCTAGATGCATGCTGGATAGCGGTTGATGTGTGGAGTAATAGTAGTAGATGCAGAATCATTTCGGTCTACTTGACACGGACGTGATGCCTATATTCATGATCATTGCCTTAGATATCGTCATAACTTTGCGCTTTTCTATCAATTGCTCGGCAGTAATATGTTCACCCACCGTATTATTTGCCATCTTGAGAGAAGCCTCTAGTGAAACCTATGGCCACCGGGTCTATTTTCCATCATATAAGTTTCCGATCTACTATTTTGCAATCTTTTACTTTCCGATTTATAAACCAAAAATACCAAAAACATTTACTTTGTCGTTTGTTTACTTTCATCTATCTCTATCAGATCTCACATTTGCAAGTAATTGTGAAAGGATTTACAACCCCTTTATCATGTTGGGTGCAAGTAGTTTGATTGTTTGTGCAGGTATTCGGTGACCTGTGCGTTGTCTCCTACTAGATAGATACCTTGGTTCTCAAACTGAGGGAAATACTTATCTCTACTTTGCTGCATCACCCTTTCATCTTCAAGGGAAAAACCAACGCAAGCTCAAGAAGTAGCAAGGATTTAGAGCAACAATTTATAATGCATGAGTGTACAATTTAGTTGGTTAGTGAAGTAAAGAATTTAGAGCAACAATTTATGTGTTTGTTAGCTAACCGATGAATTCAGAGCAACCATTTATGTGTGCTCCATCTTTGTGAATTGCTCTTTTGTCTGACATAGTGCATTTCTTATGCTTCTTCAGCTTTAAGATTAGAACAATGAAGGCTACATCATTGCTTTGTTTGGTCAACGGATATATTTTGTGTGCGCTCCATCTTATGTTTTCAAATGCCTACTTTTGTAGGGAAAAGGGGGAAATTACTAGCTACAATGTGATTCAATCAGTGCCGGGACATTCAGCTACCAAGTACTTCGCATCGCCATTCTTTGTAAACATCAATTACTGAAGGGTGTATTCATCACCTTAAATATAAATGCGATTGCTGACTACTTCCATTTATCTCCCATGAATACATGTTTGGTCTCTAAAGGAGTCCTTTCGCTTGATATCTTGTCTGAGCTATGGTTGTTTTCATAGCTTTGCGTTTATACTCCTAAATAAACTCTCTCTATTCATGATGTATTGTACCCTGCCTTGGTTACTTAACAAGTGTTTCAAATTATTTATATTCTTTGGTCTAATATATCCATTTTTTGCTACAATTTCCACAGCAACGTGCGGGCAAGGGAGTCCTGGATTAGGGGGTCCTCGGGTGTCTGGTTTACTCAATATGGGCGGGACTGATGGGCTGTGAAGATGAAGCAGGAGACTATCCCCCGTGTCCGGGTAGGACTCCTATACGCATGGATGGCAAGTTTGGTGTCCAGATATACTATTTCCTTCTTCTGCAAACCAACTTTGTACAACCCTTGGCCCCTCCGGTGTGTATATAAACCGGAGGGTTTAGTCCGTAGAGGCTATCAGAATAATCATAGGCTAGACAACTAGGGTTTAGCCATTACGATCTCGAGGTAGATCAACTCTTGTAACCCCTATACTCATCAAATACAATCAAGCAGGACGTAGGGTTTTACCTCCATCAAGAGGGCCCGAACCTTGGTAAACATCGTGTCCCCATTGTCCCTTGTTACCATTGATCCTTAGACTAACAGCTTGGGCCCCCTACCCGAGATCCGCCGGTTTTGACACCGACATTGGTGCTTTCATTGAGAGCTCTGCTGTGTGGTCACGAAAACGATCTATGGCTCGCCTTGTCATCAACAACGATATGACTTCTGGAAGGAGCCTAACTTCAGGATAGATCCTCCAGCTCGGCGGTTTCACCGTGGGTGCCCGCACGGCCATCAAGCCGACAGCGTCCCCCGTGGTTGCCAAACACCACGCCCGCATCGGTCTCGAATACTCCGAAAAGATGGATCCCGCGGACACCTCGTCCTTAAACGACCTGCTAGATTGCATCGCCGCCCTGGGGCTTTCAACGGACTATGATCGGATCGGGCTTAAACCTGACCAGAGGGAAATTAATATCCCACCGATCACCCACCTAGTAGCGGTCTTCGAGGAACGAGCCAAGAACACTTCTTCCCCTAAATTAAAGACCATCTATGTTCGGATCTCTGAACCCCTTGTGTCGGATATCCTTCCTTCGGATGAGACTTCGCGTCCCCCGAACTCAGGGTCGGACATAGGGTCCAGAGAGCACTTGGATCTTCCAGGACCCGAACTAGTGACCTCGGAGATTTTACAAGCTCTAGATACAATCTTGGGTCGGGATTCGAATTTTATCCCACCCACCCACCAAAATCAATACTCTCCAAGTAATTCAGGTTCTCCAGATATATGTGAACTAATGTATGTACGGCAGCAACCTCAGGAAATGGTCCATCACTATTGGGCCAGGTTCCTACTTGTCAAAAATAAGATTAAAAGATTGCTGCGATGATGATGCAGTTCCGGTCTTCCATCGCAGTTGTATGGATAAGGGAATTCTGAACGCCCTTGACCACCGTCGCATACAGAGTTTCATGGAATTATCGCACTTAGTACGGAAGTACTGCGCAATGGAAAGCACATGGAAGGCCGAAAAAACCCGATTGGAATCTGCTGCCTTCAAGCAATGTACCGCCCGGGCAAAACGGATACACCCCTACAAGGCATCCGACCATAAGCCCGTTGGCAAGAAAAACAAACCCTTTACGGGATACAAGTCCGTTCTTGTCGGGTGGTAGGTGCGACATATGCCAACGGATGGCTTATCATTGTGGGAGCCAGTAAGACATCGCCGGTGCCTGGAAACGGGATAAGGCGAAGACATGCACGCCGACGGATATTACCCAGGTTCGGGGCTCTCCGTGGAGATAACACCCCTAATCCTGCTCTGCGGGTTCTCCGCATGATCACTAGATCAACACAAGTAGCTACAAGTGCTCCTTGAGCTGTTTGGCTAGAGGAGGAAGAAAGGCAAGGCTAGCTCTCCTCTTCTCTCTACGTGGCGTGTAAAACTATCTCAGAGATCAACCCTTTGCATGGGTGCCCTGGGGGGTTTATATAGGCCTACCCCCCAGGGATACAATGATAATCTGGCTGGGCGCGGGTCCCAGCCGTCAGTGTCTGTGTTCGCCGGCTTCTCCGCCGGCCGTTGGGGCCCGCCGACTGGTGGGTCCCGCCGGCTGTCGGCCTCTTGGTCGACAGGCCGGCCCCACCGCCTGGGGGTCTTGTCGGTGGGTCGTTACTGTTGCCTCGCCCCTGATGACGAGGGCTTTGTCGAGGTAAGCATGGCTACAGTGCCGCCGCCTGGCGGACTCTCACTGTAGCCTTACCTCGTCTTGTCTCCTTAATGATGCACATACTTCGAGGGAGGGAGGTAGCCGGCTATTGGGAGCCGGCTATGCCCCAGGCCGCCTAGGGGAGGCCTGGCTGCCTCCGAGCGTCTCTCTGGCTGAAGGGGCCCGCCGCCCGCGGGTCGTGCTGGCGCCTGTCGTGGGTGGCGTCACGGTCAACATGCCAACAGTGCCGCGCCGGACGGGGGATGGCTGACCCGTACGGCGCACTGTGGCCATGCGTGCTCCGGGATTCGGGGGTGGCAGGCAGTACTGTGGCCACGCCCCGTCTCATCACCGTTATGTGGGTGCAACCCTTGAGGGTGCAGTCTTGGCCGGCTTCCGGGAGTCGGTCTTCTTGCGGCCGGCTTCTGGGAGTCGGTCTTCTTGTGGCCGGCTTCTGGGAGTCGGTCTTCTGATGGCCGGCTTCTGGGAGTCGGCCATCTTATGGTCATCTTCGGGAAGGTTTTTGAGGTCGGGTCGCCTTCCGGTATTCGGCCTGTGAGATAGCCGACCAGGGGAAGGCGGCCCTGTGTTTTGGATGCTTGAAGGCCCGATCGGCCTGATAATTTTTCAAAGAGCCAGGGGGAGTCGGTTAGGCTACCCGTGGCCATTTACTCCGACAGTAGTCCCCGAAGCTGGTTGGGCTTCGAGGCTGAGAAGAGGACGAGAAGCTCGGTCAGCTTCCTATCTTGAAGAGCCAGCAGCTAGGAGCCGGCTTTGGTTGGGTGCGTCGTTTTGGCGAGATTTTCAAGTCTGGAGGCGGGAGTCGGCTGGTGCGCACGCCGGGTTGCGGGCCGGCCGCTCGCCGCCCGCACACCACGTGGCACCCTCCGGCTGAAAAAAGCCTGCCAGCCCACGCGCGCGACGGGACGCCGCCGTAGGCCGGGGCCCACCACTCCCACGCCTAGGCCCAGGCGCGGATTCTCTGTGGCCCAAAGCGGGCCGCTCACCTTCCGACGGCAGTTTCTGCACGTCGTTAGGGCGCAATAATCGCGGGACGTGGGGGAGTGGGCGCAGTTAATGCCACGTTCCCCCCACGCCTCACCTCCTCGGCTTCGCCGCACGAGGCTATAAGTAGGGGGAGGAGGGGGAGCGGCAGGCGCTCGCATGCTCACCCTCGCTCCGCCATTTTCTTCCTTTCCTTCTCCGCCGCAGCAGCCCTTCGCCGCCGCGCCGTCGCTCTAGTCTTCGCACTACCTCGCAGCTTCGCCGCCGTGGGGCCGTGGTTTCGCTATCGCCGCGCCCTTTCTCGTCAGCTTCTGGCCGTCATGCAGTACCGCGGAGACTGGGACGGCTCCAACGTCCACGCGGACCACATCGACTTCCTCCAAAAGACGCGGCGGCTGCCCGGCGAGGACCAGGTGCGGGTCCGTCTTGCGCTAAAGAAGGAGATCTCGCCGGCGCCGGAGGAAGGTGAGCGGGTAATCTTCCGCTCGCACTTCCTGCGCAGCCTCGGCCTGCCCGCGAGTGCCTTCTTCCGCTCGTTCCTCGAATTCTACCAGCTCCAGCCGCACCACCTCACTCCAAACACGGTGGTGCTGCTGGCCACCTTCGTCACTCTGTGCGAGGGCTTCCTCGGCGTCCTTCCCACCCTCGAGCTCTGGGGGCAATTCTTCCAATCCAAGCTTGCCACCCGCATGCAGGGCGTGCCGGCTCAGAGCGGCGCCTTCATCGCGGTGCGGAGGCCGGCAGCCGACAACCCCTTCCCTGCCATCACACTGATCCAGTCGGTGAAGCTCTGGCAGAAATCGTACTTCTATGTGAAGAACGTCGCCCCGCAAGGTGACTACGTCAATTTGCCGGCTTACGTGGCCGGCCCGCCGGCTGGGAGGCGGCCCCAATGGCCCTATCGGGCCAGGACGCTGTCGCCGGCTAGAGCCGCCGCCGTCGCCCGACTCCGGGTAATGATCCGGTCGGAGGGCCTGACTGGGCCCGACCTGTTGGCCGCCTTCATGGTGCGCCGGGTGCTCCCGCTTCAAGGCCGCCCTCATTTGATCTGTCAAATGAGTGGCCAACTCGATCAGAGTCGGATGTGCACCAAGGAGATGCCTCATGACGAGGTGGCTCACATGGTGAACTATCTCGCGAACTGCAAGCTCTCCGCAGAGTGGCAGTTTGGCAAGGAGTCGTACTCCCGTGCCAATCCCCCGCCTATGGTATGCTTTCTTTATCTTCTCTTCTTTAGTTTTGTCACCAAGTTTTTCTTGGCCGACTCTGACCAGTCGGCACGTCTTGGCAGAGCCCTCTCCTTCGACCTGCGGCCGGGTCAGCGGGGGCGGATCGCCAATTTCTCCCCGACCGGGCGGAGCATGACTTGGAGGACCCCTACTTGGGGGCAGCCGCTATGGACGATAACACCGAGGTAGGAGGCGGCGAAGCAGGCGGCTCCGGGCTTGGAGCCAGCTTTGACGACTGGCCGGACGACGACGAGGCGAAAATCGTCCCGCGCCGCCAGCCGGCGTCTGACCATGGCGCGGGTTCATCCGCCGCGTCGCCTGCTTGAGGCGGCGCGCAGAAGCGCTGGGCCGCGTCGGGCTTGTTCGGCAGTCGGCCGAAGAAGCCCAAGAGCGGGGCGGCGGCGACCAGGCAGGATGAGGCGGCCGCAAAGGCGGCCCGCTTCCGCAATGTGGTGAAGCAGTCGCAAAAGGTTTCGGTGTAAGTGTCGATTCTTTTGCATATTCCTTCTTCTTTTCTTGTCGATTTCTGAATCCTTATCTTGACTTATCAAACAGGTCTCCGCTCTCTCTTGAGCGGATCGCTGCCGCCTCCGTGGTTGGATCGGCGAGATGATCCGCAAGCACCCGCCGTGTGGACCCCCATGCCGAGCTTCAAGCGGCAACGGAGTGGAACGCGCGGGAGGCGCGGGAGGAGCGGGAGGCGGAGGAGCTGAGGGCGGCCGCTGCTAAGGTGGCGCAGGAGATGGCGGAGGAGTCGGCGAAGGCTCAGGCGGAGGCTGCAGCCGCAGCGGCAGCGGCGGGGGCCTTGCTTGTCACCCCCCTCCGCACTGGGGCGGACCGAGGCGGCGGACTGGGGCGGACCGAGGCGGCCGGCTTGACGCGCCGCCCGTGTGGCCGGCTGGAGGCGAGCCGGCTGCGAGGACGAACCTGGTGGTCCGGTCGCCATCACGCCAGCGTGCGAGGAAGGCGACTTCGGCGCCGGACCCGCAGAAGGCCGCGGACTCTAGCTCGTCGACCCAGGATCTGGAGACCGCCAACGCCATCACGGGGTGGACGCCGGGTGGTGGGACGGCCGTGGTGAACGTGGCAGCGCAAGAAGTCCGGAACCGGCTTCAGTCCCAGGCCGTCGTGCTGAGGCAGTACAATGAAGAGTTCCTCGCGACACGAGCGGCCATTCGGGTGAGTCTTCCCGCTTTTCTGTTTCTTGATCTTGATTTCTTCCGTGGGGGCGCGTCAGCGCACCCACTGGGTGTAGTCCCCGAGTTCCGAGTCGGCTGCTGAGCAGGCGGCTTGGAACTTCTTAGTAGACTTTGATTGCTTATCTTGCTCCTGTTCTCTTCTCTGTCTGACTTGCAGGACTACCATAACCTCCGCGCGGCTGCCTTCAACTCCCAGGCTCGGGAGCTGACCCAGAAGACCGCTGATCTAACTGAGAGCCGGAGTAAGTGCTTCATCTTTTATCTCACGTGGGGGCGCGTCAGCGCACCCACTGGGTGTAGTCCCCGAGATTCGGGCTGACTGCTGAGCAGTCGGGTCGGATCTTTCCTGGCGACTTATTTCTTATTGCTTTTTTCTTCTTTGCCATATCTGTAGAGGCCAATGCCAGCCTGAGGGAGCAGCTGGGTGGGACCCAGACCGCCCTTCGCGCCATGGAAGCCGAGTTCAACGCCTTTGTTCAGGAGCGTGACCGCTTGGTCAAGAGGCTGGCCGACCAGGAGGAGAGCCACAAGGCGGCCCTGAAGGAAGTGCAGGACAGCGAGGCCGCCCTCCAGGCCGAGTACGAGACCGAGGCGGCGAGCTGGGCTGAGGCAAGGCAGTCGCTAATCAGCGGCTATGGCCAGATCGAAGACTTGGTTGATGGTAGGCCGCCTTCTTCTTCGTTTCTTGCTTGCCGCTTGCCATTTGGTCCATTCTCTGACTTTGTGTTTTTTCTCTTCCTTTCTTTCTTGTGCAGAGTACTTCCCTGGTTACTCTACCGCCGCCAACCAGGTCGTCGAGGCCCACCGTGAGGCACGAAGGCAAGCTGGTGTGGAGATCGCGCCGAATGCTCGTCGGTCGCTTGAGGAGCAACTTCTGGCGATCCAAGCCCGCCTCCAGCCGGCTCACCGCATGCTCCGCCGTCTTCAGCGCATTGGGGCGCAAGTGCTGGCCGCCCTCGGGCCCGGCGAGGCGATTCCCCGTACCCCCAGTCGGACTGCCAACTGGCTGGAGGTAGCAGTTGGCCGCTTTGAGGCCTGGAAGGCTTCTGCAGCTCGGTCAGGCGCCAGGCGGGCGCTGGAGTTCGTCAAAGCCTGGTATCCCAAGTTGAGCTTGGACCAGCTGGCCACCTGGCGGCAGGAGGCCGACGAGGAGTTGGAGGCAGTGCGGCCGGATATCATCCAGCGCGCCTCGGCAATCGCCGACTACACCGACACCAGCGCCTTTGCTCCTGAGGTGGATGATAACGGCATTGCTTAGCCGGAGGAGTGGTTCGGGCTGAACCCAGCGGATGGTGAGGACTCAGCGGAGGAGATCGACTCCAGCGACGAGGGCGAAGAGGAGGAGGGAGAGGATGGTGAAGACGTCGTGCGAGACGGTGGAGCAACCGGCCAGCCTCAACTTGATCGTGTCTCCAGCAACGAGGCGCGTGCGAGCGCGCCGCCTGCAGCCGGTGATGATCAAGCCGAGACTCGCCAGCCGGCCACTCTTCCAGCCGGTACTGCCGTCTCCACCGACTAGCCCAGCTCGCCTGTTGCGCCCTTAGTCTGATCCGCCGCCTTTGCTTTCCTGTTTATTGCTCTTCGAACAATATTTTATTAAGTTTGCGTATTTCCACCCACTGGGGTGTATTCAAACTATGTTGACTGCCGGCCTGTTGAAGGCCTTTTGTGTAAATATAATCATGCATGTGTTTGGCTTCCCATTGTTCTTGCTTTTCATCCTTTGGCTGTTTCCTTTGCCGCCCTCCCTTGGTCGCCGCCTTCCCAGCCGGATAGCTGCTCTGCAGTCTGTGGCTGGAGAAGTGCTTGGCCGGTTGGGAGGGCGAGTACTCTAGCTTTGTTGGATTGTAGCAAAGTGAATGGGAAGCCGGCCAGCCGGCTGTTCTGTCAGCCGGTAGGCGTGGTGGGAGGCCGGCTTGTGTTATATAGGTTCATTAGTCCTTAGCCGTTTTTCGTGTGGGCATCCTTTGCTGCCTTTGGCTCTTGCCAGTCGGACAGTCGGTTCTTCGATCTGCGACTTTCAATAAGAGAGGGCTCGAGTGCTGGCACACTACTTGTCTGACTGCATGTAGAACTTTAATATAACTCAAGGCGGCAAGTCCCCGGGCCGACTGGTCGAACCCGGTGCCGGACAGAAAAATCAAATGTAATAGTACATTCATAGGTATGACACTCGTCATTCATAGATAAAAGAGGGTAGTCCCCGAGTGCGCCTCGGGGGGCCCGTTGTCTTGTAGTTAATACAAAAGGTAGCGTGGTACATACTGCTTTTAACTGTAAAATCTTCTGAGGAGATTGGCGTTCCATGGTCGTTCCGACTCCTTGCCGGAATCATCCCTCTTGCGTGCCTTCGGCTTCTGTGCGCCGATCAGGTAGTAGGAGTCATTGCCTAGGGCCTTGCTGATGACGAATGGGCCTTCCCAAGGGTCCGAGAGCTTGTGCTGGCCGGCTGTTCGCTGGATCAGCCGGAGCACAAGATCGCCTTCTTGGAAGGATCTTGGCTTGACCTTCCGGTTGTGGTAACGACGCAAACCCTGGTGGTAGATGGCGGACTGGCTGAGTGCTAACAGCCGGCCCTCTTCCAGCAGGTCGACACCGTCTTCTCGCGCTTCCTTGGCCTCCGCCTCCGTGTACATGGTGACCCGAGGCGAGTCGAACTCGATGTCAGTTGGGATGACAGCCTCGGCACCATATACAAGGAAGAAAGGAGTGAAGCCGGTTGACTTGTTCAGGGTAGTACGCAGACTCCAGAGGACAACCGGCAGCTCATCGAGCTAGCAGCCGGCCGAACGCTCCAGTGGTACGACCAGTCGGGGCTTGATGCCGGAGACGATGAGGCCGTTTGCTCGCTCGACCTGGCCGTTTGACTGCGGGTGGGCAACGGACGCTAAGTCCAGTCGGATGCCCTGTATCGCGCAGAAACGTGCCAGTGCTCCCTTGGCAAAATTCGTGCCGTTGTCGGTGATGATGCTGTGTGGTATACCATACCGGGTGGTGATATCTGCGATGAATGTCATGGCAGTCGTCCCGTTCAGCTTCTTGATTGGCTTTGCTTCAATCCACTTGGTGAATTTGTCCACGGCGACAAGCAGATGTGTCATGCTGCCGCGCGCCATCTTGAATGGGCCCACCATGTCCAGCCCCCAGACGGAAAAGGGCCAGGTGAGGGGGATGGTCTTGAGTGCAAAAGCCGGCAGGTGTTGCTTGGAGCTGAAGACTTGGCACCCTTTGCAGCATTTGACTAATTCCTTGGCGTCTTCCAAAGCAGTCGGCTAGAAGAAACCATGGCGGAAAGCTTTGGCGACAAGTGATCTTGAGGCCGCGTGGTGGCCGCATTCGCCTTGGTGGATATCCTTGAGGATTGCTATGCCCTTCTCTGGCTCAACGCAGCGCTGGAAGACTCCAGTGACGCTACGCTTAACAAGTTCTCTGTTTATTATTGTGTATGCTCCGGCTCGGCGTTGAACTTGCCTTGCCGAGATCTCATCAGTCGGCAGCTCTCTGTTTACTAGGAAGTTGAGGATGGGTTGGGCCCATGATGGAGCTGTGATTTATTCTATTGTCAATACGGCTACCGTGACCCGGGTGGGTGGGTTGGGTGGTGAAGAGTTGGAGTCGGCCACCGCCTGTTGTGTCGTTGCAGTCCCCGGGACGTCTGCTGCAGTCCCCGGGCCATCTGCTGCAGTCCCCGGGCCGGGTTCTGAAGTCCCCGAGCCGGATGCGACTACGACAGTCCCCGGGCCGCCTGTCGAAGTCCCCGAGCCGCCTGCTGGGTTCCCCAAGTCGGATCCGACTGCATCAGGGGCAGGCGGTACGAAGATGGAGTCTGATTCTGGAGACAGCTTGACAGACGGTTTGAGGAGGCGTTGGAGAGAGACACCGGTTGGTATAGCTTGTCGGGTGGAGCCGATCCGTGCCAGGGAATCTGCTTGCTCGTTGTCGGCCCGTGGCACGTGGAGGAACTCGCATCCTTCAAAGTATCCGCTGATTTGCTGGATGAGGAATCGATAGCTCGCCATGTTTGCGTCCTTGGCGTCCCAGTCGCCGGATGACTGCTGGACTACCAAATCCGAGTCGCCATAGCACAGGATCCGGCGTATGCCGAGATCTTTGGCTAGCCGGGGCCCGTGTATGAGCGCCTCGTACTCGGCCACATTGTTGGAGGCGGCAAAATGAATTTGCAGTGTGTATCTGAGTTTGTCGCCCTTGGGAGAGGTGAGGACGATGCCGGCTCCCAAGCCGGTGCGCATCTTGGATCCATCGAAGTGCATCCGCCAATGAGTGGAGTCGGGAGCCGGCGGTAGGTACTGGGTCTCGGCCCAGTCGACAAGGAAGTCGGCTAATGCTTGGGACTCGATGGCGGTGCGGGGCTGGTAGAAGATCATGTAAGGAGCCAGCGCAATGGCCCACTTAGCCACCCGGCCGGATGCATCCCGGCCGCCTATGATCTCGGCAAGCGGGGCAGTGCATACGACCGTGATGGGATGCTCTTGAAAGTAGGCCTTCAACTTCTTGGCGGCAAAGTACACTCCATAGCACATCTTCTGGTAGTGCGGGTAGTTTTGCTTCGAGGTGGACAGTACTTCGCTCAAATAATATACCGGCCTCTGGACTAACTGAGCCCGGCCTTCTTCTGGGTGTTGGACCACGATAACTATACTGACCACTCGGCTAGTCGCGGCAATGTAAAGGAGCATGGGCTCTTTCTCAGTCGGCGCTGCCAGGACAGGCGGTGTGGTCAGCATCTTCTTCAACTCGTGGAAAGCTTGGTCTGCTTGGTCATTCCACTCGAAGTGGGTGGACTTCTTCATAAGTCGGTACAGGGGGAGAGCCTTCTCTCCTAGCCGGCTGATAAAGCGGTTTAGGGAGGCCAGGCACCCGGTAAACTTCTGAACGTCCCGCAGCTTGGTAGGAATCTCCATTCTTTCTATGGCCTTGATCTTCACTGGGTTGCACTCGATGCCGCGTTTGGAGACCAAAAAGCCTAGAAGCTGGCCGACTAGTACTCCGAACACGCATTTCTCAGGGTTGAGCTTGATCTGAAACCGGCGCAAGTTGGCAAATGTTTCTCTAAGGTCTTCCAGCAGGGTGCCGCGCTTCTCCGTCTTCACCACAATATCGTCTACACGGACGTGGGCATTTCTGCCGAGTTGCTTGAGGAGGCATTTCTGCATGCAACGCTGAAAAGTGGCACGAGCATTTCTCAAGACGAATGTCATAGTCAGGTAGCAGAAAGCTCCGAATGGTGTGATGAAGGCGGTCTTCAGGCGGTCGGCTGGATCCAACTTGATCTGGTGGTAGCTTGAGTAAGCATCCAAGAAACTCAACATCTCGCATCCGGCTGTGGAGTCTATCACTTGATCGATTCGTGGTAAGGCAAACGGATCTTTGGGGCAGGCTTTGTTGAGGCTGGTGTAATCTATACACATACGCCATTTATTGTTTGTCTTCAACACCAGGACCGGGTTGGCAAGCCATTCTGGAAAAAACACTTCCATAATGAAGCCGGCTGCCAGGAGCCGGGCTATCTCTTCTCCTACGATCCTTCTCTTCTCCTCCGACAGTCGGCGGAGAGGTTGCTTGACTGGTTTTGCGTCCGCTCGGACGTGTAGCTTGTGCTCGGCGAAATCCTTCGGAACACCCGGCATGTCCTTTGGGGACCATGCAAAGATGTCCCGATTCTCACGGAGGAAGTCGACGAGCTCGCCTTCCTATTTGCTGTCCAGGTTTGCACCAATGACAGCAAACCTCTCCGGGTTCTCCGGGTCCAGAGGTATCTTCTTTGTTTCCTTGGCCGGCTGGAAGGAGCCTTGAGCATCATATTCCTTGGGGTTAGGGGACAGGGCCGGCTGCTTGCCGGCCATGGCCACGACTCGGTCCAGCATCTTCTTCTCTCCAGCAATCACGAGGGACTTGGCCAGCCGGCTGCTGGCTGCAGCACACTCGTTGGATTTCTTGTAGTCTCCGGCTATGGTGATGATCCCCTTTGAACTCGGCATCTTCATCTTGAGGTAGGCGTAGTGGGGCACAACCATGAACTTGGCCAGGGCAGGTCGGCCAAGCAATGCGTGGTAAGGGGTCTCTAGATCCACTACTTCAAACCAGATCGCTTCTCGGCGGAAGTGATCCTTGTCTCCGAAGAGAACATCCATCTTGATCTTGCCGATTGGGGAACAGGACAGACTGGGTACGATGCCATGGAACACAGTCCAGCTTGGCATAAGTTGCTTCGTCTTGAGGTTCAACTTCTCCATGGTGTCGCGGTACAGTATGTTGATGCTGCTTCCACCGTCAATCAGCACACGGGAGAAACGGGCAGCTCGCCTCTCTGTCGCGAGGGTGGCGTCGAACACCAATGCATAAGAGCCGGGAGACGGCATCACCTCTGGGTGATCGGCCCGGCTCCAGATGATAGGCTTCTCAGACCAATGCATAAACTCGGGGTTGTTGGAGGCGACCACGTTGACTTCTTGGTGCTGTCGGCGCCGACTGCGCTTGTCTTCAATTTGGCTTGTGAAGACGATGTAGGCGGCGTGCTCATCTGGGAACTCATCTTGAATGGCTCCGACTGCTGGTCGAACAGCCGGCTGCTGAGGGGCTGGAGGCGGCGGGCTAGCAGGTGGAGCCGGCAGCAGCCCCTCGCCCTTGGAGATCTGCGTGAGCCAATGGCACTTCCGGGTCGTGTGGTTGGACGGCTTCGCGCTGCTGTGAAACTTGCAGGGGGCATCAAGGGTTTGCTCGTAGGAGAAAGCCGGCTGCCAAGCCGGCCTGCCGCCCTTCTGCTTCTTGGGCGCGGGCCGCTCTTCGGGCTGTTCGTCTTTGACGGTGGCTACTTGCCGACTGGTGGAAGGTGGCATAGGGGCCTTGCGCTTGTTGTCGTTCTGGTAAGGGCGTCGATTGGAGTCACCAGCCGGCGTCTTGGGAGCCGGAGCGAGCACCTTTCCAGAGCCGTCCACTCGAAGCTCGGTCTTCATCGAAGAGTCGGCCGTGGCGTACTTGTCTGCTATGATCAGCAGCTCGTCGAGGGTAGTCGGCTCGTCGCAGAGGAGTCGGTGCTTGAGGAGGGTGCCCTCTCGGCACCCGGCGGTGAAGTACTCTATGGCTTGAACCTCGTGCACCCCCTCGCAGGAGTTGCGGAGCTCGGCCCAACGCGTGAGGTAGTCGCGAGTTGATTCGCTGGGCCCTTGGACGCACAAGGAAAGCTGGCGGGGCTTGGGAGGCCGCTTGTATGTGCTGGTGAAGTTGCGGATGAAGACTTCCGTGAAGTCTAGCCAGCTGTTGACGCTGTAGGGCTTGAGGCTGTTCAACCAGGTGCGTGCCGTGCCTTGAAGCATTAGCGGGACGTACTTCACGGCAACGCGACTGTTGCCGTTTGCTATGCTGACTGCGGTGGAGTAGTCGATCAACCAGTCTTCCGGCTTCACGGAGCCGTTGTATTTTGGCGTGTCTCTTGGGAGTGAGAACCCTTTGGGGAAGGGCTTGTCGCGGATGCGGGGACCAAAGCAAGGCGGGCCGACATCATCTTCTTCTTCTAGCGCCAGGGATCACGCTAGGCGGTCGATCCGGTGGCGGGCGTCATTCTCGCCGACTCCTTCGCGGTGGCCTAGTCGGCCGCCGAGAGTCGGATGCGAGATAGGCGGTGGGGTGGGATATCTCTCCCCACGAGGCGGGGGAGGAGGCGGATTGCCTTGTCGTTCCACAGCCCGGGGGCAGCCTTCTGCGTCGCGCTCAATGGTGAGCCGAGTCTGACTGCGGCTAGCAGCCGTCTCCTTGTCTTTTCTTGCGCGGACGCCACTTGCAGTCGGCGTCCGGGATGTCGCGCCGTGCTCTCGGCGTGGGGGAGGACTTTCAGCGCGGGCGCCGGCTTCATGCCGCTCTGCGGCTGCGTCGATTAGCTGCTGGATGCGCCTAGTCATGTAGGGGAGCTCGTCGCCCCCCAGCCCGTTCAGCTCGTCTACGGCCGCCTGAGCGGCACGCAGGTTCTCGAGTGGCGTGGCGTAGACTGGGCGGTCTGCCCCCAGCCTGCTGGCGATGGCCGCGCCGCGCTTCCTGACGATGTCGGCTCGGCTCGGCCCGCCGGGAGGCAGCGTACCGAAGGCGGCGCGGTCGACTTCGCGCTGGTGAGCCTCAGTGAGGCGTCTCATGGATGCTATCTTCTGGCCTTCCACGACGAGGGCGAGGCGGTGTGCCTCTAGTGTCTCGGCGTCGGCGTCGGCCGGGATGGGGACGGGCAAGTCATGCAGCGCCGCTTGTAGGGCGTCGTGGGCGTTCTCGCCTGAGACGGTGCCGTGGCTGATGACCAGCACCTCAGTGACAGCGCTGCTGCCACTGTCGGCTCGAGGGAGAGGGTCGTCGATGATCACCACGTTGGTGGGGAAGGCGTCAAGCGAGGCCGTGTCGGAGTCGACCAGCATCGGGTCGGTGGAGCCGACCGACTCCAAGTCCACAGCAAGCTCGCTGGAGACGTGAAGCTGGTCGAGGAGGCTGACGAGGAAGCTATCGGGGCAGTCTGTGCCCGCGTCGGACGCAGGCTCGTCGGAGATGCGAGCCTCGCCAAGAAGATCGGCGAGGCAGCTCACCGCGCAGGCGTCGTCGACGCCTTGCAGCGCGTCGGGGCAAGCGCCATCGGGCGTAGCGGGCTGGCTACGCTCGCGGGGGAGGAAAAGGGTTCCCGTCCAGAACAGGTCTCCGGACGACGATGCACCTGGCCCCACGGTGGGCGCCAAATGTCGGGTGGTAGGTGCGACATATGCCAACGGGTGGCTTATCATTGTGGGAGCCAGTAAGACATCGCCGGTGCCTGGAAACGGGATAAGGCGAAGACATGCACGCCGGCGGATCTTACCCAGGTTCAGGGCTCTCCGTGGAGATAACACCCCTAATCCTGCTCTACGGGGTCTCCGCATGATCACTAGATCAACACAAGTAGCTACAAGTGCTCCTTGAGCTGTTTGGCTAGAGGAGGAAGAAAGGCAAGGCTAGCTCTCCTCTTCTCTCTACGTGGTGTGTAAAACTATCTCAGAGATCAACCCTTTGCATGGGTACCCTGGGGGGTTTATATAGGCCTACCCCCAGGGATACAATGGTAATCTGGCTAGGCGCGGGTCCCAGCCGTCAGTGTCTGTGTTAGCCAGCTTCTCCGCCGGCCGTTGGGGCCCGCCGACTGCCGGCCTCTTGGTCGACAGGCCGGCCCCACCGCCTGGAGGTCTTGTCGGTGGCTGGTTACTGTTGCCTCGCCCCTAATGATGAGGGCTTTGTCGAGGTAAGCATGGCTACAGTGCCGCCGCCTGGCGGGCTCTCACCGTAGCCTTACCTCGTCTTGTCTCCTTAATGATGCACATACTTCGAGGGAGGGAGGTAGCCGGCTATTGGGAGCCGGCTATGCCCCAGGCCGACTAGGGGAGGCCTAGCCGCCTCCGAGCGTCTCTCTGGCTGAAGGGGCCCGCCGCCCGCGGGCCGTACTGGCGCCTGTCGTGGGTGGCGTCACGGTCAACATGGCAACAGTGCCGCGCCGGACGGGGGATGGCTGACCCGTATGACGCACTGTGGCCATGCGTGCTGTACTGTGGCCACGCCCCGTCTCATCACCGTTATGTGGGTGCAGCCCTTGAGGGTGCAGTCTTGGCCGGCTTCCGGGAGTCGGTCTTCTTGCGGCCGGCTTCTGGGAGTCGGTCTTCTTGTGGCCGGCTTCTGGGAGTCGGCCATCTTATGGTCATCTTCGGGAAGGTTTTTGAGGTCGGGTCGCCTTCCGGTAGTCGGCCTGTGAGATAGCCGACCAGGGCAAGGCGGCCTTGTGTTTTGGATGCTTGAAGGCCCGATCGGCCTGATAATTTTTCAAAGAGCCAGGGGGAGTCGGTTAGGCTACCCGTGGCCATTTACTCCGACAGTTCTTGACGAACTCCTAGACAAACCCTGGCCGATACATGCGACGCCGGATACTGACTCAACTCATAGCCTTCGAGCATGCTGGGTACTCCGGCAGGTAGCTAAAAGTGGTGACGCCATCCTCACCACCACCACTCCAGAGAAGCATTCTCCGGAGGATGATGATTTTAATGTCCTTACGGTCTTCGAGACTTTCTCTGCAAATAATCGGCGTAAGAGGGCATTTCGTGACCTCGCCAAAATCCACCAAGTAACCGAAGTGAGCCCATGGAACGACGTGGTGATAACCTTCACCGCTAAGGACGAACCAAGGGCCCGATCAGTCCGAGCACCCGCCGCCCTAGTACTAAACCCCATTGTGGACGACTTTCGGCTTACCAATGTGCTCGTGGACGGCGGCAGTGGACTTAACCTCATCTACGAGGACACGCTCGACAAAATGCAGATTGATAGAACACGCATCGAGCAAAGCAGCACCACCTTTCGAGGCATCATCCCCAGTCGAGAAGCACGATGTTCAGGGAGAATTAAACTTGACGTGGTATTCGGCACGCCTGAAAATTACAGGTTGGAGGAGTTGCTCTTTCACATTGTTCCCTTCAATAGCGGATATGACGCCCTTCTAGGGCGGGGCGCTTTCTCACGCTTCCAAGACGTACCCCATTATGGGTACATGAAGCTTAAAATGCCAGGGCCCAATGGAATAATCACAGTTACGAGTGATCCAGATAAAGCACTCTGCGCCGAAAACAAAACTGCATCCTTGGCCCTAGGGGCACTATCCGAAGCCTTCGCGGCCGAAGAACTAACCACCCTGCGATCCACGGTGGACAAGGATGATGTAATTCTCGATAAGAGACCTAAATCCACCTCTTTCAAGCCATCAGATGAAATAGTCAAATTTCAAGTGCACCCGACGGATCCTAACAAAACAGCGTCCATCGGAGCACAGCTAGATCCGACGGTGGACGCTGCCTTACGCGCGTTCCTACGAGAAAATTGGGATATCTTTGCCTGGCACGCTTCGGTCATGCCCGGAATCCCACGCAGACTGGCCGAACACAGCCTTAACATAAACAAAGGGTTCAAACCAGTCAAGCAAATGTTGCAGCGATTTTCCAAACCCAAACGACAAGCTGTGGGGGAGGAGCTAGCCAAACTAGTCGAGGCCGGGTTCATCAGAGAAATCAAACACCCGGATTGGCTAGCCAACCTGTTCATGGTACCGAAAAAGGATAAATCTTGGTGCCTTTGTGTCGATTTCAAAGACCTCAATAAGGCTTGCCCTAAAGACCCTTTCCCGTTGCCCCGCATTGACCACATCATTGATGCGACTGCGGGACACGACTCATTGTGTTTCATCGACGCTTACTCCGGATACCATCAGATTAAAATGAAGGAGTCCGATCAGGCCGCAATGGCGTTCATCACCTCGTACGGACCTTTCTGTTTCAATACTATGCCTTTTGGGCTTAAAAACACTGGTGCCACTTACCAACGCATGATTCAAACATGCTTGGAAAACCAAATTGGCAAGACAGTTGAAGCATATGTGGACGACGTAGTCATCAAGACTAAACACGTCGAATCATTGGTGGATGATCTCTGCCTCACATTTGATAACCTCCGAACATACGACATACGGCTCAATACGGAAAAATGTGTCTTCGGCGTTCCAGCCGGAAAGCTATTGGGGTTCATCGTCTCCCATAGAGGAATTGAAGCAAACCCTGCTAAAATCCGAGCCTTGTCGCAATTGGCTACGCCAACAGACTTAAAGAAGGTCCAAAAACTAGCAGGGTGCAAGGCGGCTTTGAGCCGCTTCATCTCCAGGTTAGGAGAAAAAGCATTACCACTTTATAGACTGCTCAGACGAACCGACAACTTTGAATGGATGGAAGCAGCAACAGCCGGATTGGAAGAAATAAAAACCTTATTAGCAGGCAATCCAATCCTAGCCGCCCCAAGTGTTGGCGAGCCTATGTTGCTTCATATCTCCACAACTCACCAGGTAGTGAGCGCCGTACTTGTCGTCGAGCAAGGGGAAGAGGGGCATAAATTCCCCATCCAAAAGCCAGTCTATTACGTACGGAGGTCCTTACACCATGCAAATCCCGATACCCTCACTACCAAAAGATAGCTTACGCGGTCTTTATGGTATCCCGAAAACTCCGACACTATTTTCAATAGTGTTCGATCACAGTGGCATCTGAAGTACCACTCAACGACATTATAAACAACAGGGACGCCCCTATCTTTTTGGATCAAAGCCTAGGCACGCGTAATTAAGCATTCCGACCCAAGGAAAGGAACCCTTAACGGAACTATTTTCCCTGGAAGATGTTTCTTACGTTAAATAGTAATATAACATAACTCTCGAACAAATTTTGTCTGTTTGAGCAATATGACCGGATTGCCTGGTTTCCGGACATAATGAATGTTACTCACATTCCAACATGGTATCCGGAAACACTCCAACTTCTTGGTTTGGAGGTCGAAGCCGAAGGCCTGCGATGACAAATATTGACAAGTTCGGTTGGAGATAAGTTCGATGATAAAGTACATTTATCATTGAATCGAACGCCTACTCTTTATCTATGTTATCTATAAGACTGTCTAAACTACAGTCTTCTTGCGAATACTTCGCAACTATCATCACTTGGTCATATACCAAGTTCACGGGAATCTCTTTTCCGTCCAGTCCCCGAGGTCCAACTCGGGCCATACGATTCGGATCGAGCCTGGTGTAGCGTATCTTCACCATCGCCCATGCCTCTTGTGCACCTTCCCGGCATGCTGACGCCTTCCATAGCTCAAAACGGCGCCGGGCACCTTTGAACAGGTTCGCCAACCCCTCCATACTTTCCGGAGGGGCATCAGATGGCCATAAGGCTTTGGCCATACTTCCCATGGCCTTCCGGGCCCGCTCATGCACCACGAACACCTCTTTTAAAACATCTCCTCAGAATCCGGATACTTCTTCTTCAGGACGTCCGGTTAACAAACCTGCAAGAAAAACATTGTAATACTCCGAATCACCAGATGCTATGAGTCCCTGGGATGGTTCAAAGGTCATACCGAATATGCCGCCTTTCAAATTTTATTCTCTTATTGTGCGGCCGATAATTGAGCCTTCAAGATCTTTATCTCTTCGGCTTGCTTATCCTTTTCCTCCTCCAGTTTGTTCTTTCGATCACTGGTCATCGTGCTTTTCTTCATTTCCTCTAGCTCTGTGGTGGCGGCATTTAGCTTTGTCCGGTTCATTTGAACCTCCTGAGACAGCGCGTTGTTCTTCTCTTTAAGAACATTTGGTCATAACGATCCTTAAATCGGTTTGTCTAACCGCTTCAAGTCTCGGGGGCTACTGGCATATGTCTATTAAATTTACACAAACTCTTACCTGCATATCCTTGGAAAATAGGTGAGCGACTCCTGCAAGTCCGTCTCGGGCGGCCCGAATATAGGCATCCACGGAGCTGAGAGTATTGAATTCCTGCTCAGTGAAAGCTGGAGCACGCATGGTCTCTTTCAGTCGTCGATGATTCATCGCGCTCTCCACTTCAGAATTTGTGACGGATACGTCATCCGAATCCTCATGAGGTGGACGAGTTGGCGCGGCATCCGCATTGACTCTTGTCCTGGTTGATGAGTCCGCTGCCGGATTAGCTGATGCTCGGCTAACTGGGATTTAGACACGGTTCATCGTGTGCTCCTCCTGAGTTAAGACGGAAAGAGAAATATGACAAACTAGTATTATGCCTAGGCACATATTGAGAGTTATACCTCTTTGATGAAGGAGGGGGCTCGACGGCGCTCCCGGTTTCCTTTCGTTTTGAAGGCTCACCCTGCATAGATGCTACCCTCCGAGAGGCCGCCCTCGATGGAGTATGGCTTGCTGAGCGCCGATCCTATGAAGCACGATTTAGTGTGACACAAGTGGGGGCTCCTTTTTTGAGGATGACTCCGAGTACTTACCTTGGAGAAAGGGAATAGGTCGGGGTAGTCGGCCATAATAGCCACTTCCGAGCCGTCAAAACTCGCTTGATAAAAAAACTCCATCATCAAGTTCTATAAATATGCCCGGATCCTCGTGGAAACCGGGGTCCTTGTTGCGAGCATAGTCCTCTGGTTGGGGGGAGGGGCAATGAATCTTTCCGACCACCTTCCTCCATGACTGTTTCAAGACAACCAGACTAATTTGATTAGACACCTCGATAATGAGGAAGAACAATGCTGATAATCAAGAGGCTTACCCATTCGATAGGGTTGGACATGGAAAAAGCTTTCCGACAATTTAAACTAATGAATTCTTCTTTGTCCTCCTTGTTGGGGTTGGGAAAATTCTCTGCTAGCTCATCATTGCCAATCGAGGCCAATCCCGCCCGCACGAAGACCAGATCTACGGGAGGGAGATATCCCTGCGTCTGAAGTCGAGTCAGCTGGAGGTGAGACACCGAGCAGCTTCGCCAATCACCCGCTTGAGGGCCATGAGGGCGCGAGGAAGAGCCAGGAGCGCTTGCCATGCTTTGAAGTTTTTTCGTGGTTTGCCCTGATGCTCTTTGCGAGATATAGGATGGCATTGGGAGATCTAACCTCCTTATATAGATGCCACCCTTGCTGGATAAGGGGTTTATTTGTAAAAAATCATGGACCGTTCACATTCGCCCGGCGTGTGGAAATCGAGGCGACGACAAGAAGTCGTAAAGGTAGAACATGGAGGTCGAAACCGGACTGTCGTCAATCCGGAGTATGATGAAGAACCCGCCTTGCAAAGCCGAAGACATAAGCTGGATACTACGTCGTCATTGAAGGCAAGTTCGGGGGCTACTGAGGGAGTCCTGGATTAGGGGGTCCTCGGGTGTCCGGTTTACTCAATATGGGCCGGACTGATGGGCCATGAAGATGAAGCAGAAAACAACCCCTCGTGTCCGGGTAGAACTCCTATACGCGTGGATGGCAAGTTTGGTGTCCAGATATACTATTTCCTTCTTCCGCAAACCAACTTTGTACAACCCTAGGCCCCTCCGGTGTGTATATAAACCGGAGGGTTTAGTCCGTAGATGCTATCAGAATAATCATAGGCTAGACAGCTAGGGTTTAGCCATTACGATCTCGAGGTAGATCAACTCTTGTAACCCCTATACTCATCGAATACAATCAAGCAGGACGTAGGGTTTTACCTCCATCAAGAGGGCCCGAACATGGGTAAACATCGTGTCCCACTGTCCCTTGTTACCATTGATCCTTAGACTCACAGCTTGGGCCCCCCTACCCGAGATCCGCCGGTTTTGACACCGACAGCGGGGTATCATCTAGTTTGAATAGTAGTTCACACCTATTTGTCTCTCCCACCAACTAATACATACATAATGATATTTTTTGGAGAGTGGTATCTTCTGAACCATGAATCCAATTGCTGGTATTTTTATATATCTGAATAGTTCGCATCAAGAATTTTAAAATAAGACCAATATTGAATTCATTTCAAGTAATTTTATTTCACCGATTCCAAAGAACATATTTCACTCAACTAAAAAAGATATTTCACAATTAATGTGAGATTGAAATATGAAATTGGAATGCAACTAGTATATATAATGTGATATTGAAATATGAAATTGAAATTTTCATACCACATTCATTTCAATTTTCAGAACAATTTCAATACCACATCGATTACAGTTAAGTTGAGATTGAAATGTGAAATTGGAGTGCAACTACTATATATAATGTGACACTGAAATATCAAATATGAAATTGAAACTTTCAGACCGCATCCATTTCAATATCCAGACCAGTTTCAGTAACACATCCATTTCAATTAATGTGAGATTGAAATATGAAATTGGAATGTAACTAGTATATATAATGTGAAATTTGAAATTGGAATTTCCAGACCGCATCCATTGCAGTTTCCAGACCAGTTTCAGTACCACATCTATTTCAATTAATGTTTCCAGACATATTTCACTCTTTTGAAATAAACTGTTACACATTTCTAAATAATCAGTTCCACAAGTTGACATTTCAGTTTCATATTATTTTACACTTTGAGAACCTACATTTCACTTTTCACTGGTTTGTTTCACAAAAATCACATATATTTCAATTGCACATTTTTTAAATAACTTATTTCACTCTTTAAAAAAATTAGTACACAACTTTAAATAATTAGGTTCACAAGTTGACATTTCAGTTTTGTATTTGGGTTAAATAGGTTTCTAGTGAAATAGGTGTGAAACGTTCAAGTTTATAAATTTAAACGTGTTTGATATATATCAGAGATTTGTCTTATTTTAAAGGTTTTGGTGCCAGGAGTTCAAATATGTAAAAAAACAATAAAAAAACAAATGTTTGATTCACAAGTTATGAGTCATTTAACATTTCACAAAAAAAGCAAGTTTATAGTGGGAGAGAGAGAGAGCAAATAGCTATTCATGCAATGTACTATCTCAGCACTTTCTCCCACCTTTATGTAAAAGGCTAACACAAGTAAGCATGCAAGAACAACTGCTATAGGACAATCTGACACATCATCGCTTTGTATTGTGGTGTATTGACATTTTTCAGTGTAGCACTCAATAAACAACGGGAAAAAGCTTCAGCAAAACTCGGATCATGATGCATTAGCGAACGGCCGACGCAGGCACGGAAGCTCCCGTGCACGGTAGATTTTCTGCTTTGTACATTACAGTCCCACCTGAAAGTGCAACACCAATGGCGTGACAGACCAAACGGGGTCCCAAGTTTTATCATTTACCGAAAGGAACGACATTCTTCGAATCTACTCAGTACGTATCCACAAAGTCCCTACGTACAATCTTCATAGTTTCTCATCGCCCGCGTTGCACCCTTCGCCCAAAATCCGCTTCACCTTGTCGAACATCTCCTGGATCTGCTTCCTGGAATGCAGAGGAGAAGGGTACATGCACGCGCAGTCCAGCTGCCCGTCCCTGACAGAGTCGAACACGCCGATCGACGGGCCGATGCCGTGCACGGTGGCGCAGCCGACGTACTCCTCCACGCCGGCCTTGCTCTGCAGGTCGGACAGGTCGTCGTAGGTGGCCGGCTCCTCGAACACGGAGACGAGCGCCGTCCGGAGAGCGGAGGCCGTGGTCAGCTGCGGGTTCTCGATGGCCCGGCACATGAGGAAGTTGAGGTCGGCGGTGTCGGTGAGGTGCTTCTTGCTGTTCTTGGCGGTGATGTAGGAATCGTGGCACCTCTTGGCCAGCGCCCATAGCCCCTCCTCCCCGTGTATCTTGTGGGTGTTGGTGATGGCAGAGTAGAAGAACCCTGCAACGATTAACAACAGTGTCAAGCTGTCTTGGCATTGCTGTATGATAGTACTTTCTTAAATTGCTTTGCTTCAAGGACTAACCAACGTTGTGATCGTCCAAAGCTGGCTCAAGAAACTGGCGGCAGTTGATCAGGGTAGCCACTGAGTACGTCTCCTGCTGGCCACTCTCTAGCTTCTTCGACTGCCGTGCAGCTAGCAGCGTCGCGCCAGCCATGGCCGAACAAAGCTTCACCCCGTTCTCCTTGCACGCCTAGATGACAATGTGCGAACTATCAGTAGTCTACTAATCGGTATGTGCAGATCAAATGTAGGAGTGACATCTATCAGTGATCTGAAGCGAACTCACATCGAGCAGGCGCGTCGTCTCCTCGCGGCCGAACCCGAGGCGCACCATCTGCGTCGACCTCGCCGTGCCAGTCTCCTCGAACGGCAGCGTCGACGTGCGCAGCCCGTTGATGGAGTAGCCCACCATGTCCACCCCACGCGCCCAGAACGGCTTCCACGCGTCCTTCTGCGGTATCCGGTCCTCCAGCCCCGCCTCCACCGCCGCCGCCTCCTCCTCCTCCGGGTCGCCCGCGCCGCCCAGATGCGCCAGGAGCTCCCTCAGCAGCGCCGCCGACGCCGCGCGGTCGCACGCGGCCGTGTGGATCCGGACGAACAGCGCCGCGCCGCCCGCGGGCGGCGGCAGCTCGTAGAGCGCGGCGAAGAGCACCGGGGCCCCGTCGGGCCCGGGCTCGGACGCCCATGGGTTGCTGTTGAGCTCGCGCTCGAGGAGGGAGTCGAAGGCGAGCGCGGACGGCTGGGGCGCGAGGGCGAGCTCCGGGGCGGGTGAGGGGAAGGCGAGGGTGGGGCTGGAGGTGGAGGCCGCGCGGATGTGGGCGCGGAGGACGGGGTGCGCGCTCTGGAGGGAGCGGACGGCCGCCTGGGCCGCCGCGCCGCCGCCGCGAGTGAGGCGGAGCGCGAGGAGCGTGGTGCCGGTGCCGCCCGGCACGGCGCGGCACCAGCTGTACTCTGTGCCGCACACCGCGCGGGCGCACCACGCCGCCGCGCCGGGCTCGGCCGTGCCCGCGTGCTCCGTCTCGGGATCCATGGCGAGAGAGGTCGTGGTCGTGGTGTGGCGCGGTTGGTGACTGGTCGGCTCCGGCGGTGTGGCGCCTTGTCAGCTAGTATTTCGTTTTGTAGGAGCACTCCGTATGAGTACGACGACGACGAGATTCCTTCTGCTAGTGTATAAAAATCCGTGGCCAGAACGGGACGTTTGGATTACAGTACGAGATAGCAGCATCTCCAAGGGGAAATACACTTTGGTTCCTGGTTGTATATGCACCTTATATGAGGATTTTTTAATATTTTAATAAAAAGTCAAAATAGGTAAGAACTATTTTGACAAAACACTTGACTTACTTTTGCACTGATATATAAATGTCGACGAAAAAAAAACAAAAGTTGACCTCACAGCAAAAAAGACAAAATTTATACTATTTTAGCCAAAAATTTGTTTTTTTTAAAAGAAGTCAAAAGGATATTTTTTTGGTGGATTTTATTTCTCATGAGTATAATAGAAGGTCAAGTTTATTTCAAAAATATTTTCAGGAATTTTTGACTTTTTGTTGAATTACTAATTTTTTTCCCATATAGAGTGCATATGTCCCCTCCCATGTTCACGACGAGAGAACATTACAACAATCCAGTGTGGTGGTCAGGTCACACGGAGACGGAGAGGGACTCGATGGTGCGGCGCGTTCTAGAATCCATAGTTTCTCTTCTCCGGTCAGCACGATTATGCATTTTCTATGTGTGCTTTGCAGTTTGTTAAATACATAGAAAAGTCACGGCGACGTGGGAGGTTGGATGAGTCATGCCGTCTTGCACGTTCCCTGCGTGTTGCCTACCTGCGTTGCGCTGCTGCAACAGCAGCTTGCCGGACAAGGCATGTATTCCATCGGCGCACTGGACGGGCACTCTTCTCTTCCACTCACACGATGACAAGCAACGAGGAAACCTGGAACACTCTCTAGAGGGAGTATACCAAGGAACTGAGTCGGTTAAGAAATCGATTGTAGACCACCACCAAACCCTAGCCCCGTTGCCCTTCCTCCATCCTATTCTTTCCGCGTCGCTGCTGGACGAAGCCCGTGTGCAACATGGCCACAGGGGTGGCGGGGCACCCTCTTGCGTCGGTTCGTGCGGCACGAGCGGCGGCTTCCGGCGGCGGGGCATCCTTGAACTGCATCGAGGGTACGGCGATGGCTGGATCAAGGGCATGACCCGGATGTGACAGTGCGGTGATGCTCGGATGGTGGTGTGTGGCGCCTCTTGTTGGAATGGTACTCGAGGTCCTAGCAGCCGCACCTTGGGGCAACACAGATCAGACTCGATCCGGTGTTTGCTGATGTTGCTCTGGAGATGCGATCTATGGACGACACCTAGTGCCAAATGGCATGGATGTGCAGCAGCGACGAAGTATTTCCTGTCCGGGTCAACTGTCGGTGTCAAAACCCGCGGATCTCGGGTAGGGGGTTCCGAACTGTGCGTCTGAGAATCGAAGGTAACATGAGACAGGGACACGATGTTTACCCAGGTTCGGGCCCTCTTAATGGAGGTAACACCCTACTTCCTGCTTGTTTATCTTGGATGGATATGGGGTTACAAGAGTTGATCTACCTCGAGATCATAATGGCTAAACCCTAGATGTCTAGCCTGTATGATTATGATTAATGTCATAATGATCTAGCATTATCCCTATCGACTAGCCTAGCCTCGGCTTATATAATGTACCAGAGGCCTAGGATAACAAGAGTCCTAGTCGAATACGCCGGTGGGGAGGAGTCCTTGTCTTGATCACCAAGTCTTGTGGAATCTTCCTTATGTATACATCGGCTGTCCGAACTAGCCCATAGCCATGGGGGTACACGGCCCAATCCAACTGATCGGGAGACGACGTGGTGAGTACCCCATAATCCAGGACACCGTCAGTAGCCCCCTGAACCGGTCTTCAAGTTGGGGACGCTCCTCAGTTCTTCCAGACTGTTCTTCGTCTTCGGTCGTCGGTCTTGAAAACTGGTTCAATAAATCTTCCCATCTTCTATCTGGAGGGTTGCCGAGCTAAATCTGAAGATTTCACACGCAGGGTATTCGAGGAGCCCTTTAAGTCTTCGGCCTTTATCAATGCCTTGTTATTTTTATGCCGCACCTCGAGTTTGAAGTGCTTCCCGTGCGGCAGTGCCCTCTTGCGTCCGAGCTCCAATGCTGGATTGCATCCAAGCTCCAACGCCGGACTGTATCCAAGCTCCAACGCCGGACTGTATCCAATCTCCAACGCCGGACTATGTCCCAGCTCCAACGCCGGATTATGTCCAAGCTCCAACGCCGAACTATATCCGAGGTGCCATAGATCACATTGGTTCAAAAAGTTTTAGCCGAGCTTAATGCCGGAAATGCCCTCTAAGGAGCCAGCCACTAGCATCCAAGTTATATGCCGAACTGCTTCCGAGGTGGCTCAGCACCTCGGTCATGGGCTGATTGTTTGAGGATTTTATTTCTGATCCGTATAAATTTATTTGCTGACAAGATGTATTGCCAGTAGCCCTCAAGGTGTCTGTCGGCCTAAAATCCGAGATGCACCTGAAGGAAAATATGAAACCGTTGATCCTAGTAGCTTCTGAGACTCAGGTCGTGAAATCTGCCTGAGGATCAACTCCTAGCTCGGCAGCATACATAGGAATAGAAACGCAGTGTAATATATTAGAGGTAATAGTGATCGGCGGACGGGCCCCTGAGAGAGGGTCGTGAGAAGTCGCCGTGATATATCAGCTTGATGCCGGATAAGTCCCATATGGTACTTATTGTCGTCAGAAGACGCGCTTGTCCATAGTTCGGTTATGCCGAACACTTTGAATTTTCTGCATTGAATAGGCAATGCAATAGCCCCCGAGCCACTGGTCGGGTGGCAACACCAGATCAGGGGATCGATGTGCCCCTTTAATATTTATAAATAATGAGCGCAAACCCCAGTAGCCCCCGAGCCTTAATGTGGGCATGTGTGGCCGAATTAAGGATCGATGTCAGTTTGACAGAAAAAATTTGTTGTGTTTAACACAAACTTCTCGAAAAGAGAATAAAGTTCTCTTAAAGGAGCTAGAGCCAGCGAAAGCTGGGCTCGCCAAAGTTGGCCCCAAGGGGCTTAATAGATAGGAAATCGATGCCACTTGGGATTTAGGAGAGCTTTATGTAAGTTGCTTGGTTGTCTCAGCGAGATTGTGCCCCTTGGTCTTTAAAAGATGAGCTGCAATAAATCGACTTTACTCGCAATTTATGATCCTATGTATCCAAGTATTTTACATCATTAATGCTCAGATCCGCATTGTATAAAATTTTGTTGATCGACCATCGGCTTAAACCTCCCTGGCCAGCAGCCGGGGAGTGTTTGTCCTTCTTTATAAAGCCTTTATAAGAGCAAAGATTTACAACAAACAAGGCAATCCGGTCATATGATTTTATAAACAAAGGTACGCGGAGAGATATGTTATATTACTTTTTAATGTAAGAAACATCTTCCAAGGAAAATAGTCCCGCTATCGGTTCCTTTCTTTTGGTTGTCATGCTGATCATGATCATGAAACCTCACCTCCGATCAATGTGGGTGGAAAATATTGAGGATTTAGTTTGGGGAAAGTTCCCAAACTATGTGGTCTATAGCCAACCTAAATTTCACTTCCATCGTTGCCGACCAATTATATCTTTTAAGATCGCTAGCTTTCGGCTTCACCCAGTCTGAGGTACTAACTCGGATGACCCGGTAGTAACAATCACAGAGGTGCTCCCTTTACCGCCTAGCCGAACAATCGGGAACGTAGGGGTAAGCACAGGAGCCAGGCAACCCAGCTTGGCCAAAATCTTAAGTCAAATTGATGCATATTTATGGCTTTATATAACGATAATTACGGAAGGCAACGCGTATAATGACTACAAACGCTGATGATATATACTTATTTTGACTCCATTGCGCCCGTTTATCAGTTGAAAGTGGCCCATCGTCGGCTTCTACCCCTTTGTAGAGACTATCTAGGGTGTTTCCGCAATAACAAGACAACCCTTAGCTGACGTCTCGGTGCCCGAAGGCGGTTGTGTTAGCGGAAACGAGGCAATCAGATATGCGGGCTTTATAACTTTCATTTAGTCATAGGAGCTTTAAACTGGGGAAGCTAGCTACGAGCCACCGGTTAGTGTTCAGCGACTGCCGAGGTCAAGCCGTAAACACTTCGGCCAATGTTATGAACGGCCCATCATTTAACATAGTCATCGGATCGCTGACCGGTTTACGCTTATTGTGACAGTCAGTTTTCGGCTTTCTCCGTTGAGGTGCTTAACCATGCGAGCTGGAAGCACAATCGCAATGGTTCTCCCTTTGCACACCTAGCCGAACAAAGCGGAACGTAGGAGGCAAGCACAGGAGCCGGGCAACCCAACTATTGACCGAAGACACAATTCGAAACCGATGCATATATATAGCAATACCCGAGAATGTTTTTGCCGAATCTCTAAAGGTGTCCGGCGTTGCACTGCGAGACTTATGCTGGAAACACACAAATGTTTAAAAGTGCCATAGGCTTGGAAAACCAAAAAACTGCAGTAAAAACTTGACGTCCGAACTAGATCAAGTGTTCGGTGCCAATCCGAAAATTGGTCTTAGAAAAAAGATTGTGCTTCTGTGGTGCTTTAACATGACGCATCCTATCTCAAGACTTCAAGCGGGCCAGCCTATGGCTATTGACCACACACTCGCGTCGAAAAAGGAGCGATAGAAAAAGACTTTGCAACGACCAAGAAGAAAACACATTTACTATAAAACGCCTCATATAAAGTTTAAGAGCCCCCAGTTAACATGGGCAAAGGGAGTTTATTTTAACGAACAAAGTATGTGAGCATGGTCGAACCGAACACAATTTAAAAATTTAAAACTTTGAGCATGAAAGCAACTTAGCTGGTTAATGTGTTCGGCATCGATGACGCGGTCCGAGCTTACGGCGGGACAAGCTCCCAGCACCTAAGCCGGTCCCGAGGTGGCGGAGTGAAGAGCTCGACACTCCGAAATGGCGACATAACACGACCAATATGGCGAGATGGAACCCCCAGTCCGTCCGAGGCGACGGAGCAGGCTGGCAGTACGATGCCGAAGTTCCCGGCGTGGGTTAATGAAGTGATGATGAAGCCCCCGGTCCAGCCGAGGTGACGTGGTACGTCAGTACGCCGAGGTGACAGCGCTGCCCAACCCGGATAATTTGCCTGTGCACAGAAAATAGTGCAAGAAGGAGATAATAGTAATAATAATAAATTAAAAAATGTAGCATAATAAATGATTTATGCAAAGTGAATAATTAAAGGAATATGGCCCGTGCGCCGAACACTCGACGAGGTAGAACCCTCTCATGATGCCGAAGTCCCTGAGGCAACCGAACATGTCGGTATGGCAATTCGACCAACAAGGTGATCATGCGAGCCGATTTATGCCGATTGGGACGACGACGTCGGCTTGCCGAAGTGACCGCGTGACGCAGTCGAAGTCGATTACCTACACACATAAAATAGTGCGGTCCAAAAAATAATAGTATAAATATACATAAAATCCTTGCATAATTGCTTTACGCAAAAATAATTTATTTAAAGAGATGAGGCCTGGCGCCGAAGTCAATGTCGATGCAGGGCGTCGACGTGACGCGGTGAAGGCGTGGCAAAGCCTGAATTCACAGGCCGGTCCGAGTTCCGGATGCGGCGTTCGCCGAACTGTATACGGAAGCTGACCGAATCACCACGGGACCGTCGTTAATGCGTCCATCATTTGACAGACCTGTGTACAGATGATGGAACAAACCAGAGTAATAGTTCCTTGAAAAAAAAATCAAACAAGCAAAAATTGCTAGGGTTAATAGCACCTGGCTTATTTGTTGTAGCAGTTCAAAGAAAAGTGACTCCCAAAATTGGGACTCGATCCGCACACCCATTGCTGAGGGGCAGTGAAGCGACGGCATGACGATGCTGATAAAGGTTGGCTCGCCGAGGCAAAGCCCCTGGTCCAGCTAACGTGACGAAGTTGGTCGACTGACGGCGTCGAAGTCTCCGGAATAGGTTGATGAAGGGGTGGCGAAGCCCCTGATCCAGACGAGGCGCGGAGCAGGTCGGTAAGGAGACGTTGCAGCTGCCATGTCAGCCGATGTGTTGAAGTAGTTCGGCGTGATGGACATTGCCTCGAAGAAGCAACGGTGCGGCCTTGCCGGCGCAGGTCATAACTCGTGACGTGGTCAATGCCGGCTTGATGAAGTGACCGTGCGGCGATGCCGATGTGCCTGCTCCGTGTAGTCCGTGGGGCGGCAAGGTTGGTGATGATTTATCCTTCGCGATGCCGAACTCTCGTTTGGCTTGCCGAAATGATGATCCGAAGAAGTTGAGCTCGGCTCAACAAAGCGACAACGTGTCTAGCACAGGTCGGCAGCCGTGGAGCAACGTTGTCGGGCTGGTTTGACACCGGTGCGATGGTGAAGATCGTATTGGAAAAGACTTTAAAATTAGTGGGATGTGTTTGGGAACAAAACACAATACCCCATACAAAACTTTCTTCAAAAAGATGTCCGAAATCCCGTTTATAAAAAGGATGAACTTGGGTCGGATTCGTTCTCGCGCAGAAAATAGATCTGAGAAGTGATGCACTAATCAGAAGATTCCCGGAGTTTGGACGGTCGGATCGAGCTGAAATTTTGAGGGGTGGTAGATATAGGAATTCCGCAGCCGATCAACGGTTGGATTTTCCAAAGGACCTCCGAGCTGGGCTCTGGAGACCACTCTCTAAACTCGTCCAGATTCCCGTCCAGATTTGACATGGCTCCGGTATGTCGTAGATTGCCGGAGATTCCTCCATCGGAATTCGACGAAATTTTGCATGGTTGTTGTAGACTTAATTCCGCACAGTTCCACCGAAGCAATCGTTAAAAGACACTCGAGGAGGCGGTGGCAGTGGATACAAGTTCGATGTCCAGAAAAACAGCACGACCGCTCAATGACAATGTTGACGTTGAGCCCCGAGCTTCATGGATGATTCCTCCATGATCATGATAGAGATCGGAGTTGATATTGATGAAGGCCCTCATCCGAACATGACGATCGGAGGTAGGGCACAGTCCTTGGTAAGGCCAAGGTGACCAGTCGAGTCGGCGATGAAGATGCCGACGTCGCAGTTGATCTGCAGTCGAGCCATTGATCCTTTGCCGATCACACAGCGGAACTCTCAGTGAAAGCACCAATGTCGATGTTAAAACCGGCGGATCTCGGGTAGGGGGTCCCGAACTGTGCGTCTGAGGATCGAAGGTAATAGGAGACAGAGACATGATGTTTACCCAGGTTCAGGCCCTCTTGATGGAGGTAATACCCTACTTCCTGCTTAATTTTCTTGGATGAATATGGGGTTACAAGAGTTGATCTACCTCGAGATCGTAATGGCTAAAACCTAGATATCTAGCCTGTATGATTATGATTAATGTCATAATGATCTAGCATTGTCCCTATCGACTAGCCTGCCTCGGCTTATATAATGTACCAGAGGCCTAGAATAACAAGAGTCCTAGTCGAATACGTCGGTGGGGAGGAGTCCTTATCTTGATCACCAAGTCTTGTGAAATCTTTCTTGTATATACATCGGTTGTCCGAACTGCCCCATAGCCATGGGGGTACTCGGCCCAATCCAACTGATCAGCAGACGACGCGATGAGTACCCCATAATTCAGGACACCGTCATCAGCAGTCTCTGGTGATGAGACGCCAGTGGCCACGATCCTATCTGCAGGTAGGCATGCGACAATGTCGACCTGTTGTGTTCTTATATGACGATTCTCTGCTCGGACGCACACGTGACGGCGTGGTCACGCGCCGCTAGATGACTGCAGAGACATGACTTGGGATCTTGAATTTTCATATCCGACGATAACGACGAGTATGGAGTATGTTTTGCTGACCGATTTTGCTGCCACAAGCGAGATCTCGGAGCATGAGGACGGTGTAAGCGAAGTGCCCAACTTGGGATTTGGAGGTGCCGGTGACCTTCCCCCTTCAGTCTCCGTTGCAATATGCGATGACGACGTGTTTCTATTTTTCTTTGATGAATTTTTGGAGTTATGGTTGTTGCAAAGGTGCACCGGTACTACATCTCTTTCTTGCGTTTGGAAGCGTGATGCTGACTGTCTATTTATTGTGTATTCATTAGGTTATTTCTCTGCGTTTTTTGGTTGGAGTCCTTCAGTTTCTTCATTCCTCTGTTGCCTCGGCCTTTGTTCTTGTGTATGCGACTGACCCGTGTTGTGCCAGTACAAGGAACACTTAAACAACCTTACGATGATCACTCCACTTGAAAACAATAGGAACAACATTGGCCAAACACACGAAGAAACAAAGCAATTACTAGATAGACGCTCGGAGTCAAGCGACGTGGCAAAGCGTGCATACATACACATCTCAATCTCCAAACCTTACCCGAGCGACGGTGCAAGCAGCAGACCGTCGATAACTCTTACCTCTTGTACCATCAGTCAGCTGATACACAAAAGAATCAAAAGTGACTCCGCATGACTCCTCGACAACTCTTGCCTCAACATTCATCATCGTCAATTCTTGAAAGCAAATGAGAGATACATTATGCATTTGCAGCGATCTTTTTCTTTTTTTCAAAATAGATGGATTTTATTGACTTGAAATGAAGCATCATGATGGATACAAACACAATGAACACATACCTCGCATCTGCATAGCTAGGATCTACACAACCAACATCAAAGCGCACACACAAATAAACATGTGGCAGATAGCACCAAAGGTATGCCTACATGAGGAAAAGAAAAAGAAAAAACCAAAGCGATCAACATAGCAATCGACAAACTACCTGAAGGATCATATCCGCATCAACCATCTCTTGACACTACAAGTACACGAGGTTCTCCAATAACAGGGCCTTCAGGAAGGAAACGCCAATCAAACGACAACGTCACTGGATCCAATTATTAATGGCCAGATTTTAGGTTTTGACACTCAAAACAAGTTCGAGCATATCCGAGCAATGCTTCCAACAAGATAACAATGCAAAAACATCGCCATTGTCAGGTATAACCAGCTCGGCTCAGACCAAGTGCTTTCACCCCGTAGCTCAAGACCTGATACTCGCAAAATACCACCAAAATTGAAGTCAATTATGTGTTGTCGCTGGGCCGGAAATTTCAGCAATCTTCTAACAACTCCTCTACACATTCCCGTCAAAGTTGTGTTATAGACATCTCACCGCAAAAGTTTTGTTAGTAACAAATGTCCACCATACTATGTATCTCTCCTGACAAGTTTGTAGAGTTTAGTAGTTTTCTCAAATTATCCCACTGCCCAGCCACATCTCCCAGTAGAGTTCTTCTAAAGGCAATGTTATATAGCCTAGGAAATCTCTCTGCAAAATAAAGATCTTCAATCCATGCATTTTCCCACAACAACAAAGCCTTTAGTCCCAACCAAGTAGGGTAGGCTAGAGCTCAAACCGATAAAATCTCGCAACCAAATTATGGTCCTGGTACGATAGCTAGCTTCCAAGTACCCCTGCATCCCTGTCCATGGCTAGTTCTTTGGTGATACTCAAGTCCTTCAGATCTTCCCATAAAATTTTTTTATGGCATCTCCAATCTATCTTCTAAAAACTTTTTGAAAAATGGGATTCATATTCATGACCATTTGCTTTCTCGGAAAGGAGGAATACCCTCAATCTCTGCATCAAACGATGCACACAACCATTTATTAAACAAACAGAGTATCAAGTACGAGTATCATCTTAGGTACAAAAACAAAATCAAAGAAGTAAACAAATAGCCACAACTGGCAAAAATAGGACACAATGCCAAAACACATATCCTATTATTGGACCGCCATACAAACCGGTTGTATATAGCCCGTGCTACTGTCTACCATCGGTTGCACCCAATGGCCATAAGCTCCCTCACTTCCGCACGGTGTAGTAATGACCGCGTACGGATCCATCCTGACGCCCGGCAGATAACCTGCAGAAAATTTATGATATTTTCATGTTAACCATTATGACCCCTTGCTTGAATTGTTAAATTCATATCATTTTCTAAAAATATAATAAAAGCAACAACAACAAGATCAGGAGTGGATAGGAAAGAGCAACTCAACCCCGTCTATCCTATATATTTAAAAGAGTGATCCTCACTAACTTAGTTATCCCAACATGCCAGAATACCACATCACTGTATAATTATGGATGAGATAAGTCTCACCTCGACATGCAAACCATGCATGAAAGAAGTCCCACTACGACATGCAACCATGCATGGGAAAAATATTTTTAATTCTATTATACGACTTATATTCAATAAATATTGTACAACTATATATAGTAGTAGAATGCCTGTGCGTTGCTACAGGCGCAACGCATTTTAATAAAATAAAATTGATTGCACATATATACTTAAAACTTGGTGAATTTTTAGCTGCTTCCAACAACATCGTCACCTTAGGACCCTTGCCCATGGATTATTTTTAAGCATGGACATAATTCATCCTCCATCTCTCTCATAATCTGCAAAAATAAACATATATAGTAATACATCTTTTGTACATCCTGTGCAACATCTCTATTAAGAAAAACAATTATTTATATGCATCTTTTCTGATTCTGTAAAACTCGGTGTGTTTTCGGTCCATCATCCGAAGTAATCGGTTTTTATCTCTGATCTACAAAGGTGAACATATATACATATATTAAAATAAAATAAGTTCATATATAATATATATTCATGGTCTAGATGCAAGTAGGTGACCGTATTTAGGCAGAGTGAGAGACATCATGCTTTTTAGTAAAATCAGTTACATCCTGATTTTAATAACATGTAGGTTCACGTGTAAATTACCTGTTAGTAATTATTCTCTAGAAATGACATGTTAGAGTTTGTAATATTTTTCACTATGTAAAAAAGTACGTGACATTTTTTTATAGCAAACAACCGCTTTTCCCTAAAAAAGCAAACAGCTGCCCCTTCTCTTCTTATGTTAAAAGAAGCAATTCACCCTCTCACTCTCTCATGGCAGGACACAACGCTCACATCTCATTCCCTAGGCCTACTCTGCCCACCACAGTTGGGTCTCACACGTGCTCCTAAGTTTGTCTTGCATTGCTAATCACTCTTTCTTCCACACACATGAGCATGCATAGGGCACATCCTCTCTCTTCGAATGACACCCACTTGATCTCTCTTTATCTCTCCTCCCTATCTCGACCTCCTAGGTCTCTCTTGATCTAGGGGTCCTTCTCGCGCGCGTGCGAGCACACACACACACACACACACACACACACACACACACACACACACACACTCGCCACACACTCTTTTTCTCTCGAACACACCCTCTCTGTTTGTATGACACCTACTCGATGTCTCTCCACGTCTCTCAAGGTCTCTCTCTCTCTGTGGCACACACACGCACACACCTCTCGCGCACATACACATACATGTACACATTCCATTTCTCTCAAGGTCTCTCTCTCTCTCTCTCACACACACACACACACACACACACACACACACACACACACACACTACACACTCTCCCCCGCCCCCATGTCTATCCAAATATCTCTAGTTAGCGGCAGCCATCACGGCACCAGTAGATGATCGGGAGTCTGTGGCTACCATGACTTCCGTGGGGAACGGGGGCAGCTTCGCAGGCGGGAGGGTAAGATGGTGTGGTGCGAGCGTGGGGAGGATTAGGTTTCAATAAAAAAAGCTATATATAATTAAAATATAGTAAATTGTATGTATTATAATTTTGGTTCACATGTTATTATTTCAAATATTACTCAATATCACACACAATCAAATCTCATTAAAATATATTGCAATCAATACCCGAAACAATCGTGGGGTATCATCGAGTTTTATTCGTTATTGGGTTTACATATCTCCTCACGGCCAGATTTATTATTTCGCAAACATCATGTCTACTCCTCGGCTCTAATATTCAAGGGAGGGATGCTCTGTGCGTTGTTGAACACGTTGCCAGGATCAGCCACCGTCTTAGCACGGACCAGCCGGCCGAAGTTCTCTCCGAAGTAGGCCTCCCCCCACGACGACCTCGCCCGAGCCACCGCCTGCGCGGATGAGCCACCGGCAGCCCGCGTCCAGTTGTTCACGCCCAGATCGAGGTCGAGGTAGTTCACGTACGCAGCGCGGGGATCCTTGGACACGTAGGGGGCCATGAACCTGTAGAACGACCCGAGCCATCCGATGAACTCCTCCGCGTGGGCCACCTGCGACCGGTCCCAGTTCACGCCGTACTGGATACTGTACAGGTACCCGGCGCGGTGGGGGAAAGGCGTCTCGGAGCTCCCGACCCGCGCCATGGCGCCGCCGTAGGGGTCCAGCTGGATGGACCCGGTCGGCCCGGTCGACAGGTGCCGGACGATCTCGGCCATGTCGTGCCTCGAGATCGGTGCTTGCACGTAGTCGGACTTGCTCTTCGAGTACTGCTTTGGCTGGCGCCGCCGGTTCACCAGGTCCTCCACCGTGCCCAGACCGGCGAACTTGGCCGTCGACTCGACCCAGCTCATTTCTGAGAGGTGTCGCTCGGTCAAACCTAGCTCAGGAAAGCTTTGGCTGAGAACCGACAAGGCATGGTCTTTTGACGCTAGCACTTGACCGGTGAAGGAGATGGAGACGTTGCCGTCCGTTGATCCGGTAGGAGCATACACGGAGAGATAAAACTCGTCCGGTAGATTGGGCCCGACATGCTGCCACCTGTGAAGTAAGCCGGCAAAGAGTTCGACCGGACCGGTCCGACCGACGGCGAACGCGGTGACGTTGCGAGGAACCGGAACGAGCCGGAGCTTCCAAGCGTACACCACACCCCAGCTCCCGCCTCCGCCGCCTCGGATCGCCCAGAACACGTCGTCGCCCATAGAACTCCGGTCAAGGACTGTGCCGTCCGGAGTGATGAGCGCCGCATCCAGCACGTTGTCGGCGGCAAGCCCAAACTTCCGGGACAGAAGCCCGAACCCGCCGCCGGAAACGTGCCCCCCTAGACCAGTGGTCGACCCGGACCCGGCTGGGAACGCCAAGGACCGGCTCGACCGTCCCACGGCGTAGTACAACTCGCCCACTGTCGCTCCCGACTCGGCCCAGGCCGTGGCCGATCCCGGGTCCACGCGGACGCGGTTCAGGTTCGTTAGGTCGACCACCACGAACGGCACGTGGTTCTCCGTGGTGTAGGACAGCCCCTCGTAGCTGTGCCCGCCGCTACGCACGCGGATCGCAAGCGATCTGGCGCGTGCGCACAGGATGGCTCGCCGCAGGTCATCCCTCGACTCCGGGAGGACAATGGCGGCGGGCCCGGCGACGTTCGGGAGCGTGAACCGGAGGTTGAAGATGGAGGAGTTGAGTAGCCCGGCGTAGCTCGGAGACGTGGGCAGGGAGAAGTTGCTGACCCCGTTGGAGACGAGGCAGGAGGAGAAGTTGCTCGCCGTGGCCGCCGCGCCGGAGCATGGGCTCCGATGAAGTGACAAGAGGAGGCAGACCAGCTGGAGGAGAGTCGCAATGGAACGCATTGTTGGTGAGATCAAGAGATGCTCGTTGATGTATGTGCTGTGGTTTGTGTCTGGATTGAATATGGTTGTAGTTTTGTAGGGCGGTGCTTTTGGCCATTGTGATATACTTACCAGATGGCATATGCTCTCATTGGATTTGCCTCCCTGGGTATTCAAATGCCTAAACTGCTAAACAAGATCTTCGTAATGAGAGCACTGTTTAGTGGCATGGGAGCAAGTTTGTTGATCCATGGAGTTTGAGGACCTTGGGAACCTTCATCAAATAACTTAATCATGCCTTGCGCATGCGATGGATTTGGGAGAAACAAAACCAACTAGTTCCAGAGCGTGGGCTGGGCTCCCTATGCAGATTCCTAGCACTGAAAAAAAAGCATTGCTATAGTGTCGTCTTGGACATAATCAACAAGTCTAGAGGTCATTATGGAGCTATTATTAGTGAGATCAACTCTTATTCTAGTTTGTTTCAATGTAATTTTACTTATGAAAGTCGTATTGTGAACGTAGAGGCACATAAGTTTTTTTTGAACGAAAGAGGTTTTCCTTCGATTTCATTAATGAGACCATAAATGGAAACGACCAAGGCCACCCCCACTAGTAGAAAAAGGGTCATCTGTCCCGGTTGGTAAGGGCCTTTTGTCCTGGTTGTTGAACCGGGACTAAAGGGTCGTTACTAATGCCCTAGCCCTTTAGTCCCGGTTCTTACAGGAACCGGGACAGATGGGCCTCCACGTGGCCGCTGCGGCCAACCCAGGCAGGAGGGCCTTTGGTCCCGGTTGATGACACCAACCGGGACCAAAAGGCATCCACGCGTCAGCATTTTAGTGGCTGGGGTTTTTGTTTTTTTTAAAGGGGGAGGGTTTAGGGGGGTAATTTAGGGTGTGTAAGCTAGCTAACAGAGATATATAATAACTCTTCATGCCCGCATCATGCATCATCATAATAACAAGTCCTACTAATCATCATCATACAACTTCTACTCGTTATTAATAACAAGTCATACGATCATCATCCTCATAGTCATCAAACCAATCCTACTTAATTGTTCTTAGCACATGATCATCAGTATTAGGTAGGACCTAAATACCCTCTTTAAGGTAAAATAGCATAAAACAATATAGACCCCGACTCTCCATTATGGAGAATGGAGATCATCGTGTCTCCAATTTTTGCGCTTCGCTTCCTTTTGCTTCCAAGAACCTCCTTGCGACTGTCCATACATTTTTTTCCATTCTTTGATTTTCATGTCTCCACTTCTTTTAGAAATCCGGTATGGACAGTTGAGATTCGTAGGATGACCTGGTTGTATGTTCAAAACATCAAGGCTACCATTCTGATACATCAAATGAGGCACACAATCCTCTGGGATTATCTGTTGAAAAACATAGTAATAACTTCATAGTTAGCAATGATGTACTAGTTTTAGAAGTATGCAAAAGATGCACGGATGTCGTAATAGTAAGAAATCTTATCAGGGTATCTCCATAGTAGTTACCGTAGTTCAACACGTGCACTAGTGGCACGTATTGACCATAATGTGGAGGAGTTTTACAATAGATATTGTAATTCTCAAGATCAGTACAAAATCCGACCAGATAAGTTTTCTCCTTATAAGTTAACTCAAAGCCATCGGTGTAGTAGGTTTTGTCTACCATGTTCCGCACATTGTTTGAACAATCAAAATAAGTTGTCAATGAAAATAAGCTGTCAACTATTTTGAAAGGAACAATATAAATTAGCTAATAACTATGTTTGAGAAACTCACATAGCGGTAGAATTGGAGGCGTATCAACAAGGACCCAAATGTCCATATTGTCTTGCTCGATGCCAGGATCACCAAGATCTATGGTGACAAGCATACCCTCATCAAAACCATACATCTTGCAAAATGTTTCCCAATTTTTGCAACCAAAATGGGTTACGCTCTCAGAATTATACAGATTTACTTCAAAATCTATATCATGATGGGTCCTTAGGTGAATTTTTTTTGTTTCCATACTTTCATGGTCTTCAAAACCCATCCTCTCCAAGACGTAGCGTCTTGCATGGCATGGGATAAGCTAGTCAAATTGTAAAAGATGAAAAGTACACGTTGAAATAGTTGAAGTCGTGCTTAATTACGAAAAAATAACACTTGTCGTCGTTGCGTACCGTTTCAACATCGAAGGTCTCCTCCAGCTTAATACTAAAGCGCCGATCTTCGTCCAGGTGAGGCCTGTCGCATAGACCTCGGTCGTCGTGGCACCAGTCGTACTCCCACGGGAGACTTTCGTCGTCCGAGTATGACATTTCCTATGTTCATAATTCAAATATTAAATGCCTATAATTAAATATATGTACTAAAAAACCTAAGTTAGATCATTATTATTCATCACGGGTTGACTATCGGTTTGTCGAGTCTTTTCTTAAAAACTCTCAGCTCACGTGGTGTATACATTCGACCGTTGGTGATGGTCGCTCCTCCTTTCATCCCCGAGTGCATTACACCAAAATGTCTAGTACACGGGAATGAAGGAGAAGCCACCCCCACGACAACGGTCGGGATTCTTCGTCCTCTCATATATATATGGTGGAACTCTCCCTCACTGATTCCTCTCAGACATTTCCGACCGTCGGTGATGGTAGCTCCTTCCTTTCGTTCCGGAGTGCATTACACCAAATTGTCTAGCACACGGGAACGAAGGAGAAGCTACCCCCACGACAACAGTCGGGATTCTTCGTCCTCTCATATATGGTGGAGACTCAATAGACTTAAAGTCAACCCGAAATATCATTTAATTATCTTTCTAAAACCGGTTCGTGGCTGGTCTCACCTCGAGGTCGGAGGGGGTCGGTGACGGGGACGACGGCAGGGATGATGGAGGGGGGCTCCTAGATTTCCGCGAAAACAAAAACCCTATAAGCTATCAACTAATCATATGCATACGCCTTGCATAGTGCTCTCCAATTTTAGCATTCAAAGTAGGAGTAGTTTTCCAATTTGAGCATTCAATAAGCAAAATCAAATCACAAAATAAAGTAGTATTCAAATTAGGATGCATTCAATTATAAGCAAAACTACATCATCTCCATGCGTCCGTACATCGTCGAATATTACCACTAATACACCTCGAATACTATCATACATATAGCATCGCTAGTACAGCTAGAACCGTAGCGCCCGACGGGTATCGGCGCGGGCGGTGGATACCCAAAGAGAAGGAACCATCACAGGATCATAGCTCCAGTGAGATCCCTGAAGAACCTGCCAGGTATTGTCGAACCTGTACTCGAACGCAACCATGTAGCGACGGACGTGCTCGTCCTCCTCGCTGACACGGTGACGTACCACCTCCGCGGTGTCCGAAAGCCTCGGCACCATCACTGGCCCACGCGACCGCCACCAAACAAGGATCGGGTTAATGACGGGCTGGCTCCTTACCAACCTACGCCCCCCCGGAAGGTAGCACCTCCCAAAACCAGCCTGGTGGTGCCCAGTCCCGGACATGGCCCCTCTGATCAAGCCGGCCTCCTCCGCCGAGTCGACGACGAGGATGCGGGATTGGCATCGTCGACGTCGATGCGGGAATAATTGCTTTAACTAAAAAATAAACTAGTTCTATTAATTTTTTTGCTAAAAATAAACTACTTCTATAGTAAAATAAACTAGTTTTATTAAATCAACTAGTTCAACTACTAAGCACTTACTATAAATAGAATAAAGTAGTAATTACTAAAAATAAACTAGTTTAACTAGTTCGATTATTTTTCTAACTAATTCTATTAAACACTTTCTCTTCTTATTCTATGAACAAAATTACAACAGAAAAAAATCATAAAAATTCTATGAACAAAATTACAACAGAAAAAAATTATAAAAATTCTATGAAAAAATTGACATATTCTTTGCATATATATGAACACACAAACATTTGCATATTCAACAATAATATCACAAAAAATCTATGAACAGAAAAAATTCTAACTTTTGCATATTCATTTATGAACAAATTACAACAACTCAATTAACTACACATCTAAATTAACTATACATCTAAATTAGGAAATTCATATGAGCTCACTAAGGAGGCGGCGATCGACGAGGAGGCAGGGCACGGGGGCGACGGTGAGGGGCGCGGCCACAGGCGACGAGGAGGTAGGGGGCGGCGACGGCGACGGTGAGGGGCGCGGCGACGGGCGACGAGGAGGCAGGGGCGGAGGTGAGGGGCGCAGCGACATGCGACGAGGAGGCAGGGGGGAGCGGGGCGGCGACGGCGTCTGGGCGGCGCGGGACGGCGTCTGGCGGCGCGGGACGGCGTCGGAGGCAGGGCGACGACGAGGCGCAGAGGGGTAGCCTGGCGGCGTCGTCGGGGCGGGGAAGACGAACTGAATGAAAAATTTCACAAGTGCTAGTTATATAGACGAAGCATTGGTCCCGGTTCATGACAGCAACCGGGACGAATGCGACCTTTAGTCCCGGTTGGTGCGGCCTTTGGTCCCGGTTGGTGGCACCAACCGAGACTAAAGGTGTGCATTGGTACCGGTTCGTGGCACTAACCGGTACCAATGCCCCCCCTTTAGTCCCGGTTGGTGCCACCAACCGGGACCAAAGGCCTTGTGCTGCTGCGCCCGCGTCGAAAGTTTAGTCCCACCTCGCTAGTTGACAGGGGCGCGCAGTGGTTTATAAGCCCCACTACCGCACCCCTCTCGAGCTCCTCTCCATTGCAGGCTTACGGGGCTAATTGTCACTTCTATGCCTGATGGGCTTACTGAGCCTTCCGCGGGCCTGAATCCTGGCCCATCGATGGGTTTCTAGTCGTATTCAGGTCGTGGTGGCCCAGTAGGTGGCATATTTTTTATTTTTTGCCTGTTTTTTGTTTTCTTTTTTGCTTTATTTATTTTGTTTTGTTTCTACTTACAACAAAAAACTTATTTATTTTATTTTATTCTGTTTCTAATTACTTATTTATTTTATTTTATGATAATTCTTTTTGCTATTAAATTTTCTAACAAAAAAAGTTCTTTATGAAAATTCTTTTTGCTTTTAATGATTTTGAAGCGAAAATACTTCGATAATTTTAGTTGCATCAATTTTATATAATTTTAGTTTCAATAATACTAGAGGTTTCTTATAATGTTTTGAAGAGAAAATACTTTGTTAATTTTAGTTTCATAAATTTTATTAAAGTTTATTTTATTTTGTTTCTACTTATATATTTTAATAAAGTTTATATTATTTTGTTTCTAATTACTTATTTATTTTATTTGTTATTTTTCATGCACCATTTTTCATGCATTTACTGATTATTTTGAGCTATAAGACCCTAAAATTGAAAAGCATTTCAAATGAACTCTCAAAAGGTTGAAAGTTGGCATGGTATCATCATTTCATCCACATAGCATGTGCAAGAAAGTTGAGAGGGTTACGGCAAAAACTGGATGCACTTCGTGTACAAAACGGACAATCTCTTTCAAAGTATCAGGATTTCATACGGAAACTCGTCTGTTACAAAGGGATTTCATTTTTTAAAACTTATTTGAACTCCTGACTTTTTGTGTGTTCAAAATGCACCATTCAAAGCCACATCATCATTTTTCAATCCTTTGTGACTTCATTTGTTATTTTTCATGCATTTACTAATTATTTTGAGCTATAAGACCCTAAAATTGAAAAGCATTTCAAATGAACCTGAAATTGAAAAACCCTACAAATGAACTCTGAAAAGGTTGAAAGTTGGCATGGTATCATCAATTCACCCACATAGCATGTGCTAAAAAGTTGAGAGGGTCCCGACAAAAGCTGGATGCACTTCGTGAACAAAATGGACAATCTCTTTCGAAGTATCAGGGTTTCGGAGGAAAACTCATCTGTTACAAAGGGATTTCATCTTCTTGAACTTATTTGAACTCCAGACTTTTTGTATGTTCAAAATGCACCATTCAAAGCCACATCATCAATTTTCAACCCTTTCTGACTTCATTTGTTATTTTTCATGCAGTGACGGATTGTTTTGAGCTAAATGACCCTGAAATTGAAAAGCCCTACAAATGAGCTCTGAAAAGGTTGAAAGTTGGCATGGTATCATCATTTCACCCACATAGCATGTGCTAAAAAATTGAGAGGGTTACGGCAAAAGCTGGATGCACTTCGTGAACAAAATGGACAATCTCTTTCGAAGTATCAGGGTTTCGGACGAAAACTCATCTGTTACAAAGCGATTTCATTTTCTTGAACTTATTTGAACTCTAGACTTTTTGTGTGTTCAAAATGAACCATTCAAAGCAGAGACTGATTTTGAATGGTGCATATTCAACACATAAAAAGTCTGTAAAGATCGCCAACCCCAACATAAAAAAATGAGCATAGATGCGCCTATAGAGAGAATTCAACCTAAATTCATAATAAATTTCTATGAATTTCAAAGAAATTTACTCTGAATTTAGGTCAAATTCCCTGTATATGGGCATCTATTTTCACTTTGAGAGGAGCTCAACAAGGCAGAGAGGGACGGGCTTATAAACCGGTGTGAGCGCCCTTCGATTGGTGAGGCGGGACTAAACTCTGACCGCAACGAGGACCAACCCTTTAGTCCTGGTTTGTGGCACAAACCGGGACTAATGGTCATGGGTTAGGGGCGAGGCGCATTGGTCTCGGTTCGTGCGTGGAACCAAGACCAAAAGGTCCAGACGAACCGGGACCAATGGCCCACGTGGCCCGGCCGGCCCCCTGGGCTCACGAACCGGGACGGTTGCCTCCTTTGGTCCCGGTTCGTGAGCGAACCGGGATTAATGGTATTACGAGGGCCGAACCAATGCCCTGTTTTCTACTAGTGCCCGTCCAGTAATCGGGTTCGAAAGACAAAATACAAAGCTATAGACTACGAGCAACGGGATTCAACATGGCAACGGGGACGAAACCCACCGGGTTTTGCCTTCTCAAACCCATCCCCACAAGAAAATCACAAGCCCATCCCCGTCCCCGTCACCGTGCGCGGGGCTAGCCTTTTGCCCGTCCCCTAAACCCATCGGGTTTTCTAAACCCACGGGGAAATCGTCATATTAAAGCAAACATAGTAGCAAAACATAATAGAATTTCAGGAGTAAAAAGAGCACACTTCAGCAGCATAACTTCAGCAAATTTCAACATAATACAATAATACATGGTTTAGCAGCCTAAAGGAGCATATTTGAGCAGCATAACTTGAGCAAAAAAGAGCAATAATAGTAGCTATAAGGAGCATATTTCAGCACAAACAGTAGCATATTACAGCCATAAACTTGAGCAAAAGGCATGCATCGCTAACATAAGTTTCGTTATTCTCCCACAAGTACAAGATTACACAGCAGAATTGGAAAGGAGACAAAGGCCTCGAAGTTAGCTAGAGTCAACCTCCCAGCCGCCGCATCCCAAGCCTCCATCCCTGCGACGGCTTGTAAATCTCACTTGCTACCCGCTCGATTAGCTTTGCTCCCAGCTGCAGTAGTTTTTGTTCCGGGTTTTTTCTCTCCAAAACCGACCAGTCATTAATCCAGTTGCACATAATTCTGATGAGTATCATTGGATCATATATCTTTTTAGATCTGAAGATAATATCTTTTCTACATTTCCAGAGAGCCCAGAATGTAGCAGAGCTCCCAACTAAAGCTATTTTTTTCTCAGGTTTTTTGAAGGTTTTCAACCACCTGCCGAAGTAATCATTTGAATTCCTTGGGACTGTTCTAAGATCAAAAGCACAATTAATTAGGCTCCAGACCAATCTAGCTGCAGAACATTCAAAGAAAAGATGATCAATATTTTCCTCTTGTCCATAGTACACACATTCTTTCCATCCTCTTTTGATCAAGTTGTCTTTGGTAAATATGCTTTTTCTGGTAAACAGCCAAAAGAACATTTTAATCTTGGCTGGTATTTTAATTTTCCACAGGAATTTATGTGGGAACCCCACATTATCGTTGATCAGAAAGGAGTACAATGATTTCACTGAAATTTTTCGTTTTTAGTGAGCATCCAGAGCAGCTGATCTTTCCCCCCATGCATCCTCACCTCCTCACATCTTGCCTGCAAGCTATTCCATAATTCTATTGTTTCTCCAGTCAAGGTTCGTCTAAAATTAAATCCTTGCCATCCTCTACTTATGGCATCTGCCACTGAAATGTTATGATCAAAGCTAATGTTGTATAACCTAGGGTATAAATCCTTTAAAGGTTTAGATCCTACCCACCAATCCTCCCAAAACCTGGTCCCATTCCCACCCCCGGTCTCTTCTTGATATGTTGGAAGTATATCTTTTTAACTTCCATTAAACTACACCAAAACTGGGAGTCTCGAGGTTTCCTTTCTATTCCTGACAAACATTTGTTCTGGACATATTTGTTCCACAAAATATCTACCGAGGTTCCCGTTTCACTTTCCATTTTCCATAGCCATTTAGCTAATGGGGCTTTATTCATGATTTCGAAATTAATGATCCCAAGCCCCCCTTGTTCTTTTCGTAGGCAGCATGTTTTCCAGTTGACCAAATGGTATTTTTTTTCTTATTTTCATCTTCTTGCCACACAAGTCTGGCTCTAAGGAAGTCGGCCTTTTTTCTGACTCCAACAGGCAGAGGATAAAAGGACATCATAAACAGAGGGATATTGGTAAGGCAGGCTTGAACCAGAGTTACTCCCAGCCATATTTAATAGCCTGTCTTGCCAACATGCACATCTTTTTTCAATTTTTTCAGTGACCCCCTTCCAGAATTTATTTCCCAATCTAACATCAGCCACTTGTAATCCTAGATATTTTATGGGTACTTTCCCCACCTCACATGTAAGGATTTCCTGATATATATCAGTTTTGTTTATAGCTTCTCCAAACAGAAAAAATTCACTCTTGTGAAAATGTATAGTCAGCCCAGACATTTTTTCGAAAGCTGTTAGAATGAATTTCAATTTTTTTGCACTTCCTTCATCATCTTGCAAAAGGAAAATTGTGTCATCTGCATATTGACTTCACAATTGTTATAATAGAGGAGTACCCCTTTAACAAATCCCTCATGCTTAGCTTTGTCTAGAATTATGGCTAGTGCATCAGCAGCTATATCAAATAGCAGGGGTGACAAGGAGTCTCCCTGTATCAACCCTTTGAAAGTTTTAAAATAAGGTCCAATAATGTCATTCACCTTAACCCCCACATGCCCTCCAACCATGGTGTGCATCTCCAAATCACACCATTGGTCAGGGAAGTTTTTTAGTTTCATCATCTTATATACAAAGGGCCATTTGATTTTATCATATGCTTTTTCAAAATCCACCTTAAATAGCAGAGCACTCTGTTTCTTTGTATTTATAGGTTCATGCAACACCACTACCCCTTCCATTATATATATCTCCCTTTTATAAATGCTGTCTGATTTGGGAAAATTATTGGTCTAATAACCTTGCTGAGCCTATTCATTAATACTTTTATTATGATTTTGAAACTCACATTAAGGTGACAAATTGGTCTAAATTTCTGTATTTGCCAAGCATCTTTGACCTTAGGTACCAATGTAATAATACCATAGTTCATCCTAGAAATGTCCAATTTTTTGGAATGGAAATCATCAAGCAATCCCTTGAGGTGACATTTAACTATTCCCAGAAATTCTGGTAAAATTGCACTGGTAATCTATCTGGACAAGGGCTTTTGTTTTTCTCCATGTTGAATATAACCTCTTGCAGCTCTTGCATGCTGAAAGGTTTAATTAATATTCTAGCTTGTTCTTCTGAAATACCAGGGGCATCTTGAATGTTTAGGTTTATAGTAGAATTTTCAGGTTGGCCAAATAGGTTTTTATAAAAGTTTGTAATGTATTCAACCAGTTCCTCATCCCCTTAAATCTCCCCCTCAGCCTGGCTTAGGGAGAATATTCTATTTTTTCTTCTCCTCCCATTTACCTTGGCATGATAGTATTTAGAGTTATTGTCACCATCTTTAATCTCTCTATCTTTGTATCTCTATAGCCATTTTATTTCTTCTTGTTTCACCAGTCTACCTAGTTGGGCTCTTAATTCTTTTTGTTCATTCCTGTCAAAAGCAGATAATCCAAGAATCTCTGCTCTTTTATCAATCTCATCCAATTTGGATATAATTTCTTTTTTGATTTTCCTATATAGTGCATCTGAGTTCAATATCCATCCTCTCACTTTTTGTCTAAAGATTCTTAATTTTTTTGCCATCTCTCTATGTTACTCCGTGTGATCTGAACATCCGAAACTTTGTGAAAAAATTCTCTGAATCCTTCTTTGAGCATCCTAGAATGTTCAAATCTAAATATTGGGGCAGCATTTATCTTCTCTCCAGAATAAACTATCAAAGGGGTATGATCAGATAATTCTCTCTCTAAGGCTTGAACTGTGGTTAAGGGATAATGTTCCTCCCAATCAAGACATATAAGTACCCTATCTAGTTTTTCATAAGTGGGATCATTTTGATTATTAGCCCAAGTGTATTTTCTTCCTCCTAGGGGCAACTCCCTCAAACCAGCTTGTTCAATAATAGCATTGAAAACAAAGCTCCATTGGTCATTGCTAGTGGGTTTGTTTTTTCATCACTCTTTCTAATAATATTAAAATATCCCCCTATCATCATAGGTAAGGTAGAGTTTTTCTGATATACTCTAGATAATTCAGCCAAATAAGCATTTTTGCCAGTGGTTTGTGCATCTCCATATACCACTATTAGGTTCGAGTCAAATTTGCCTTTTTTGTCAAACACCAGAATTCTAATAAATTAGATTCCAATTTCTACATCAATGATGTCAAAATTATCACAATTGATCCCAACTAGGATCCCACCTGATCTCCCTTTTGGCTGAGACCATTTCCAGTCTAAATTTCTACCTCCACACAAATTATGTAACTTTATTTTAGAAAAATTAGCTTTAATAGTTTCCTGGATGCCAATAAAATCCAGTTTCCTATTATTAATGCTCTCTCTAATATAAATTTTCTTGTTATCTTATCCAATCCCCCCTATATGACATTCCAGAACATCCCTATCATTTTATTTTATTTTTATAGGTTTTTCTTCTCCCCCCAATTATAGCAGCTGACTTCACACAAGAGAATCCTGGTGATCCCAAGCTACCTTTTTTAGAATTAGCAAAAAAACTTTTAAGATGAGAGAAGTGGTCCATCTCTATCTCAGTATGAGAGTGATCTTCATCAGAACATAGTTCATTGGGATCAGAATCTCCAATATCAATAAGATTGGTGTCCTCATTTTGTTCACCTTCGTTTTTCTTTTGACAGATATGTTGTAGGTAAAAATCCATTCTGCATTGTTCCATTTTTGCAATAATATCTAAATTTGAGTCTATCATATTGATTGAACAACCCAAATCAATTCCAATTTTATCTGTCATGAATAGTAAGGAAGCATTATGATAATCAAGTTCATTATCCTTACCATAATTGTCTTTAGCAACAGCCCTTTCCTTAGTGAGCTCCTCAATTTTAACATCCTATTTGTCTGCCAGTCTTCCACACCTTCTCATATTGACCTCTAGGATATTGTCACTATTTTCTCCCTCAATGTTTCTTGTCTTTACTCCAACCTTTGTCCCAAATTACATTGATTCCTGGCTTGCATTATAGTCTACTGGCTCATTATAATTGTTGTGTTCATCGTCTTTCCTATCAGCATCCAAGTTCTTTAAGTCAGCCACAGTGATTTCCTCCAATTCTTTTTCTCTGGTTTCCCACATATCAATTTTCTCAACACATCTGTCTATCACCCCTTGTTGTTTGTTGATTAGCTCCATCAGGTTTTTCTTATCCTGCTCTAATTCCATGATCCTTTTCTCCTCCTTCATTCTGAAGGCTTTCGGTCTTATCTCGTCTTCTTCCAAATCTTGGATTTTATTCATGATCATATCTAGGTTAGTTTCCACCTTCTTCCTGTCCTCCATCTCTATAGCTTGTCCTTTTTGTATCATCATGATCTCCTCATTTTTCTTTTTCAACTCCTCAAATTGGGCCAAACCTATGCTTCCCAAAGTAATCATTTCCTTGGTTCCTCTTATGTTGTCGTCATCTCTCTTGTGTCTTTTTCTCATGGCTTCTTCATTGGTGTCTACTTCTGCTCCCTCAATCTCATGTCTCTTGTGTTCTCCATACCAGCCCATCTCCACCACACATTCCAGTTCTGGTATGACCCTGTAGATCATCAGGTCTTTGTCAGTGATCTCAGTGTATGGTGGTATCTTCTCATAATCTCTGATCCCCACCTTAGCTCTGATCTTCTCCTGAGTGATTGTATTAATATCAATCTGTAACACTAGCCCTAATGTAGCAGCCACTTCACACATTCCAAAAAAGTGTTTGAAACATTCAAGCACCTTTCCAAATTTAACTCAAACTGTGTGTAATTTCCCAATAGCCTGTGAGTCAAAGCTCCATCCCCTCACATTAATCACAGCACCTGAGCCCAACAGAGTGAAGTCATTACACTTGTTCAACTTCATCAATCATCCCTGTTAGGGAATCTGACGAGGAAAGCATTTTCTCCCTTTTTCTTGCATCTCCACTGCCAGTTCCAATTGAACATATAATGCATTCTCTCCATCAGTTGAGTTTCATTTATTTCACCACAGAACACTGTTATTATAGCCATAGGATTTGGATTTTCAATGTCCAAGACCTCTTTGGCACTCTGAACTAGCAACACCCCAAGCCCTCTAGCTGCATATCCCACAAATTTTGGAGCATGCTTCATTTGTTTTAGCCAAGTGCAATCATCAGTGATATGGTTCTTTTTCCACAAACCACACAATGCCCTAAAGTACAGTCTTTTGTCATGTGGCTGGAATCTGTGCATTTGTTGCAAGTCACCCTATTTATTCCTGCAATTCCCAGTCTTCCTCCTTCCAGTCTATTTCTGCTGTTGTATTGATCTCTGTCATTGGCATTGCAGCCCCTCTGCAACTGTGTTCCCCCTCTAGTTACTATTATTTGATTCTCTCTCCCGTGCTTCATCTGAACAACCACTTCTGAATTTTTCCCCCCATCTCCAGCTCTGGTGTCTACACCAACCTTAATCTCTCTAGCACTAGTCCCAGTTCTCATAATTCCATCACTTCCAGCGAGAAAGTTACCGTGTGAGATTTGTGCCAGCAAAGCGTTGAGCAGCAGTTGTTGTTGGTGCGCCAGATCTGGGCCTCCTTTTTCTTGAATCACAGCAGCTCCCCCCTGATTTGTTTTCGTCTCCTCCTCTTTGTCTTTGTTTTTTGTTGTTGATCTGCTCTCCATCGGCATTTCCTCCTCTTTGGACTGGATCTTGACGTAGTTCTTGCCTGTCTTGGAACCGCAAAAAAGGAGAGACCTTCATGATTTTTTTAGTGCATTGGCTCACCTTTTTTTGCGGGAAATGCATTGGACTAATCAAGGAGATGTCACAAAGGCTATGTACGTAACTTTTATTCCAAGTAGACTTTCTGTAGTTTCCATTTCCAACTAATAATGTGTACGTATGCATCTTGGACTCCCATATACGCACTTAAAAAAAGGCTCTCCATAGAGGTGTCAACCATAGGACTTGTATGTTCTTTATATTTTACATGAAATTATTGTATTTTAATCTCAACCGTTATAATTATTACTTTTCATTTATGTATATGTTATTTAGCACTTCAGCTCAATTAACCATGATGAGATTGATTTTTTGGTGTAAGAAGTGTTCTTGGAAGTTCATAAGGATTTTTGCATGCTATTTCCTAGTTTCCCTATTTTACTTCACCTTGTCCCTAAGCCGCAAAAAAATAATTTGCTTTATGTTCATACCATTAAGAATAAATCAAAACATCGATGTCTTGTACATAAATTGGCCGTTCTTTTCCTACATCTTACTATATTTTCCTCCTTATTTGTTCTTTCCTCTATTTGTTCTTTCTTATCAGTCTAATATGATTATATTTTTTTCATATAGCTTGCAAATTTGGGGTGTATACTAAATAGAACATGTCGCCATTTATGTTTCAATACTTTGCAATATTTGCTGCCAATTTAATAATATTGTATACATGTTATTTAATTATTTTAGATATTTGTTACAAAATTTAAGTATTACTGAAATATGTGGCTTTCTTCATTGTGGCGGTTTTTCTTATATCAAAATGCTTTTTGAACTTTCAATCCAACAACATGTGTATACCTTTTTTATCTAATACAAAATGACTGCACATAGTATCCTATGTCCTACTTGATTGCTCACGCACAAATCAGCCATAAAAATATTAATTAGAAGATGACATCAGTGATGATGTCATCATTTGCACTTTGCATGCTAATATAATACAAATTGCACCGCGCTGCCATTTTTACCCAATGCCTATGAACGTGTGCTAATCGGGAACCTTCCTTTTTCCCCTTGTCAATCAAGTTTGGCTCTCGTTCACATACATAACTATTTAGATGTGACATATTGCACCTTTTGTACATACTAATATTATTTGTACGTAACACTTATATTTTAAAATCTTAGCCCTTAATCTCTCAAATTAACAGTCGAGATAATTTAATATATGTGGATGAATGTGATGTCTTGTTTGTCTCTTGTCTTAATAGTATAATAGATAATAGCCCATAATGCAATAGATATCAATATAAATGAATGATGCAAAATGAACGTATCAACTCCCCCAAGCTTAGACCTCGCTTGCCCTCAAGCGAAGCCGAAATCAAAAAATATGTCCACATGTTTGGAGATAGAGGTGTCGATAAAATAAAAAACGAACATGAGGGTATCATGATTATCTTTAGAACAACAAGATATAATGTCATATAATTACTTATGCTAAAGTAACAATTCGTTCACAAAGTAAAGTATGAATCAAAACTTCATTGAAAACTAACAAACTATGATCTGAGTCATCGAAGCAATTGCAATTTATCATAACTTCGGAAAGAGTCAATTCAAGAGCTTTTCACCAATCCACATACTCAACTATCATTTAGTCTTTCACAATTACTAACACTCACGCGATACTTATGGATTCAAAGCCTCAGTCGGACACAGAGAAAGATAGGGGATTATAGTTTTGCCTTCCAACCTTGTACCTCAAGGGTAATGTCAACAATAATACTTTATGAAAACCTACATCCGAGTGGATATATATATATATATATATATATATATATATATATATATATATATATATATATATATATATATATATATCTTTCTCCAACACATAGTGCTTGCCAAAAAAGAAAAAGTGTAAAAAGGAAAGGTGAGGATCACCATGACTCTTGTATAAGGGTAGAAGATAAAAGTAATAGATATGTCCTTCACAAAGGGAAGCAGAGGTTGTCATGCGCTTTTATGATTGGATGCACAAAATCTTAATGCAAAAGAATGTCACTTTATATTGCCGCTTGTGATAAATAACTTTATTATGCAGTCCGTCGCTTTTATTTCTTCCTTATCACAAGTTCGTATAAAGCTTATTTTCTTCACACTAATAGATCATACATATTTAGAGAGCAATTTTTATTGCTTGCATCGATGATAACTTACTTGAAGGATCTTACTCAATCCATAGGTAGGTATGATGGACTCTCATGGTGAAACTGGATTAAGGGATTCTCTTCATGATCATATCTAGGATAAGTTCCACCTTCTTCCTGGCCTCCATCTCTATAGCTTGTCCTTTTTGTATCATCATGATCTCCTCATTTTTCTTTTTCAACTCCTCAAATTGGGCCAAACCTATGCTTCCCAAAGTAATCATTTCCTTGGTTCCTCTTATGTTGTCATCATCACCCTTGTGTCTTTTTCTCATGGCTTCTTCATTGGTGTCTACTTCTGGTCCCTCAATCTCATGTCTCTTGTGTTCTTCATACCGGCCCATCTCCACCACACATTCTAGTTCTGGTATGACCCTGTAGATCATCAGGTCTTTGTCAGTGATCTCAGTGTATGGTGGTATCTTTTCATAGTCTCTGATCCCCACCTTAGCTCTGATCTTCTCCTGAGTTATTGTATTAATATCAATCTGTAACACTAGTCCTAAAGTAGCAGCCACTTCACATATTCCAAAAAAGTGTCTGAAACATTCAAGAACCTTTCCAAATTTAACCCAAACTGTGTGTAATTTCCCAATAGCCCGTGAGTCAAAGCTCCATCCCCTCACATTAATCACATCACCTGAGCTCAACAGAGTGAAGTCATTACACTTGTTCAACTCCATCAATCTCCCCTGTTAGAGAATCTGACGAGGAAAGCATTTTCTCCCTATTTCTTACATCTCCACTGCCAGTTCCAGTTGAACATATAATGCATTCTCTCCATCAGTTGAGTTTCGTTTATTTCACTAGAGACCATTGTTATTATAGCCATAGGATTTGGATTTTCAATGTCCAAGACCTCCTTGGCACTCTGAACTAGCAACACCCCAAGCCCTCTAGCTGCATATCCCACAAATTTTAGAACCTGTTTCATCTGTTTTATCCAAGTGCAATCATCACTGATATGGTTCTTTTTTCCACAAACCACACAATGCCCTAAAGTACAGTCTTTTGTCATGTGGCTGGAATCTTTGAATTTGTTGCAAGTCACCCTATTTATCCCTCCAATTCCCAGTCTTCCTCCTTCCTGACTATTTCTGCTGTTGTATTGATCTCTGTCATTGGCATTGGAGCCCCTCTGCAACTGTCACTACAAAAAAGAGACACATCCATGACATTTTGGGCCGAACGAAATTTTTTTGTTGTCATACATATGACACTTCTATGACGATAATTGTGAAAAAACCCGGTATCATCATAGATGTGGTGGGCTCCTACTTCTATGACAAAAAATCATGACAGAAAATGGGCTTTTCGTCCTGGGCGGGCCAGAGACGTAGCTGCATGACATTCTTTGGGCCGTCCATGACGGAAAAAACCGTGGTAGAAGCGAGGGCGAGGAAAATTTCGGGGAGTTCCCGGTTACAGTGGGAGGTCGGGGGCCGAGCGATGCGCTATTCTCTCGTACACGTACGCGCGTGTGTGCGAGGCGTTGGCTCTAACTGAACCCGAGCGAGGCGTTGGGCTCTAACTGAACCCGAGCGATTGCACTGCAGGCTACGCGTTACTGAACCCGAGCGATCGATCGATGGCTGTTAACTGAACCCGATCGAGCGATTCCCTCGCTACTGCTGCTAACTGAAGCCGATCGATGCTGCCTCTGGGATGAACAGCGAGCGTTGCGGGGGGGTGGGGGGGTTGGATGAACAGTGAGCGGTGGCGTTGCCTCTGGATGAACAGGACCCCGTGGTGTGGTGGAGGGCTGGATGAATAGTAGACGGTGGAGGGGTGCCCGTGGAGGGGTGGTTGAACAGGACCCCGTGGTGTGGAGGGCTGGATGAACAGTAGACGGTGGAGGGGTGCCCGTGGAGGGGTGGTTGAACAGGACCCCGTGGTGTGGAGGGCTGGATGAACAGTAGACGGTGGAGGGGTGGTTGAACAGTAGCCGGTGGAGTAGCGCGCGGTGGAGGCTGGATGAACAGGAGCCCGTGGAGGCTGGAGGAGGTCGACGGTAGCCCGTGGAGGCTGGAGGAGGTCGACGGTGGAGATGAACAGTATCCCGTGGAGTCCCGTTTTGCGGCACGCCACACCCCTCCCGATGAACAGGACCCCCGTTTCGACCGTAGGAGGTTCGTTTCGTCCGTTTTGCGGTACGCCATACCCCTCCCAATCAACAGGACCCCCGTTTCGACCGTAGGAGGTCCGTTTCCTCCATTTTGCGGTACGCCACACCCCTCCCGAGCAACAGGACCCCCGTTTTGACCGTAGGAGGTCCGTTTCCTCCGTTCTGCGGTACGCCAGGCCTTGTTTCCATCGCCTGTTCCGTCCAAGCACTCCCGATGAACACGACCACGCATTCCGTTCCGACCCAGGCGGTTGGCTCCCACGCGTTCCGTTGCCTCCCGATGAACACGACGCATTCTGTTGCCTCCCCATGAACACGACGCATTCCGTTGCCTCCCCATGAACACGACGATGACGCTGTTTCTCCGTTCCGACCCAGCCATGTACACGAGCCCTGGCCGTACGTATGCGCGAGTAGGCGTTCGAGACCCCGCCCGTATGTACACATACGTGGCCGTATTTTCTTTCTTGCACCCTGGCCGCTGTACGTACGTGTACATGCTACGTGCGCGCCTCTACTACGACACGTACGCGCCTCTACTATGACACGTGCGCGCCTCTACATCCACCAGTATATATGTATGTACACGTTCGCGACCAGAATGACAACGCTACGTACGCTTCGACCAGGTGGGTCCCGACTGTCAGGCACTTCCTTGCCTGCGAAGATGTAGCTGGTGGGTCCCAGCAGTCAGGGGGGCGAATCGTTTTTTTGCCCGGACGCACTTCCTTGCGTGCGAAGGTGTAGCTGGTGGGTCCCAGCAGTCATGGGGAAACGTTTTTTCGCGAAATACAGTGGCTCGTCCGGTGGGTCCCAACTGTCAGGTAGAGGAATCATTATTTTCCGCGTAATAAGGAGGCACTTCCTTGCTGCGGCCGTGGACCCAGCTGTCAGCCTCTCCACATACAGTCCACGTCCGATGGAAGTCGTTCCTTGACCACGTTGACCACGCCGCGACGAGAGCACCAGGGTGGTGGACGATGGCGAGGCCTAGGAAGGGGACGACGGGGAGCCGGGGAAGATGCGGCAGTGGAAGCCCGCGCGGAGAGGAGTACGAGGGTTCACTGGTTCGGCTGCGGTGTGAGGTTGCTGTCGTCGGAGGGCCTGGTCAGCGGTGGGAATAGTAGGGGGCGGTGAGGCCTCCGCGGCAGCACAGCCGGCCACGGAGGCAGGAGCATGCGGCACGACCGGCGCTGCTTTGGGCGGCTCGAGCAAAAAGACCAGAGGTTGAAGAAGCACTACGGCCGTTGGATGGACATCGTACGGTCACTGGAGCTAGAATCGTTCATATTGACTAAAGTTGGAAAAGGCCCCCGTCCCAGTCAACTTAGTAGGCCCACAAGTCAGCCTCCCACCATGGTGGGTCCCAGCTAGCAGGGGGAGTATTCATTTTTTTTTGTGTAATAAGGAGGCACTTCCTTGCGTGCGAAGATATAGCTGGTGGGTCCGAGCTGTCAGCGGCGGTAACGTTTTTTTCACGAAATACAGAAGCCCTTTCGGTGGGTCCCTGATGTCAGGTGGAGGAATCATTATTCTGCGCGTAATAAGGAGGCATTTCCTTGCGTGCGGCCGTGGACCCAGCTGTCGAATTCTCCACGTACAGTCCACTTCAGATGCATGTCGGTCGATGACCACGTTGACCAGGCCGCGCCGAGAGCACCAGGGTGGTGGACGATGGCGAGGCCTAGGAAGGGAACGACACGGAGGCAGGGAAGACTCGGCAGTTGTTTCCCACGCGGAGGGGAGTACGACTGTACGAGGGTTTACTGGTTCGTCTACCGTCGCCGGAGAATAACAGCAGGTGTGGGTGAGTAGAGGGATGGCTAGGCCAGCGATGGGAGTACGGTGGGGCGGTGAGGCCTGCGCGGCAGCAGAGCCGGCCGCAGGGAGGAGGGAGCAGGCAGTCCCGCCGACGCTTGTTTGAGCGGCTGGAGCAGGAAGAGCAGAGATTGAAGAAGCACGACGGCCGTTGGATGGCCATCCAACAGTCACTGCTTGTGCGTCAACCTTTTTTTAGGAAAGCCTCAAATCTGTGGAAAACTGCATACAACCCATCTGCCATTATTTCTAATAATTTACAGCCCATTTGCTAATTATTAAGGTTTTTTTGGAGCCCATATTCTTTTTGTTAGCATTACAGCCCATATTGTGGCCACGGTTAAAAAATTATACGAAATTTTGCATATTTCGGTGCGGTCCGAACTGTTTTTTATCCTGAAATTTCGACTCACATTCAAAATGATTTTAAAAATAAATGTATATCAATATAAAATCCAACAAATTCTCCACGCATAAAAATTAATGTAATTTAAAATCTTGAAATGAAAAAAAAGATATTTGAAACTAATTGTCGGTTTGATGTGTTTTAAAAATGTACAGCTCATTTCTCATTACTGATGGGCCATTTTCTCGGCCAACCGAATGAAAGCTCTCCTCGTCTTGAAAGATTTGCAGCCCAACAGGCCTCACAAAGCGACTTACATGGCAAATCACAAAAAAACTGGGCTGTGGCCGTGGACCCAGCTGTCAGCCTCTCCACGTACAGTACTCTTCCGATGGAAGTCGTTTCTTGACCACGTTGACCACGCCGCGCGGAGAGCACCACGGCGGTGGACGATGGCGAGGCCTAGGAAGGGGACGACGCGGAGCCGGGGAAGACGCGGCAGTGGAAGCCCGCGCGGAGAGGAGTACGAGGGTTCACTGGTTCGGCTGCGGTGTGAGGCTGCCGTCGCCGCAGGGCCTGGCCAGCGGTGGGAATAGTAGGGGGCGGTGAGGCCTCCGCGGCAGCACAGCCGGCCACGGGAGGCAGGAGCATGCGGTACGACCGGCGCTGCTTTGGGCGGCTGGAGCAAGAAGACCAGAGGTTGAAGAAGCACTACGGCCGTTGGATGGACATCGTACGGTCACTTGAGCTAGAATCGTTCATATTGACTAAGTTGACAAAGCCCTCCGTCCCCGTCAACTTAGTAGGCCCACAAGTCAGCCTCCCACCATGGTGGGTCCCAGCTAGCAGGGGGAGTATTCATTTTTCTGTGCGTAATAAGGAGGCACTTCCGGTGGGTCCGAGCTGACAGCGGGGGGAAATACGGTGGTCCGTCCAGTGGGTCCCAGCAGTGAGGGGCAAATGTTTTTTCACGAAATACGGTGGCCCGTCCGGTGGGTCCCAGCAGTCAGGGGGAAACGTTTTTTCCGCGAAATACTGGTGGCCCGTCCGGTGGGTCCCTGCTGTCAGGTGGAGGAATAATTATTTTGCGCGTAATAAGGAGGCACTTCCTTGCGGCTGCCGTGGACCCAGCTGTCAGCCTCTCCACGTACAGTACTCTTTCGATGGAAGTCGGTTGTTGACCACATTGACCACGCCGCGCCGAGAGCACCACGGCGGTGGACGACGACGAGGCCTAGGAAGGGGACGACGCGGAGCCGGGGAAGACGCGGCAGTGGATGCCCACGCGGAGAGGAGTACGAGGGTTCACTGGTTCGGCTGCGGTGTGAGGCTGCCGTCATCGCAGAATAATAGGGGGAGTGGGTGAGTGGAGGGATGGCCTGGCCAGCGGTGGGAGTAGTATGGGGACGGTGAGGCCTCCGCGGCAGCACATCCGGCCACGGGAGGCAGGAGCATGCGGCACGACCGGCGCTGCTTTGGGCGGCTGGGGCAAGAAGACCAGAGGTTGAAGAAGCACTACGGCCGTTGGATGGACATCGTTGACCACGCCGTGCCGAGAGCACCAGGGCGGTGGACGACGGCGAGGCCTACGAAGGGAACGACATGGAGGCGGGGAAGACATGGCAGTGGCTGCCCACGCGGTGGAGAGTACGAGGGTTGACTGGTTCGGCTGCCGTTGCCGGAAAATAACAGGAGGTGTGGGTGAGTAGAGGGATAGACAGGCCAGAGATGCGAGTATGATGGGGCCGTGAGGCCTGCCCGGCAGCACTGCCGGCCACAGGAGGCGGGAGCAGGCGGTTCCGACGGCGCTGGTTTGGGCGGCTGGGGTAGGAAGATCAGAGACTGAAGAAGCACGATTGCCGTTAGATTGACATCTAACGGTCTGACGCTGGTAGAGTCGATTGTTGACTAAGTTTCTTTTTTGAGAAACCTTGTGTACGCATGCACTTAGTAGGCCCACAAGTCAGCCTCCAAATCTGTGGCAGACAACATAAAGCCCATTTGCTATTTTTTATAATTTGCAACCCATTTGCTAATTCTTAAGTAATTTATTACAACCCATTTTCTGCCCAGGACCACGGTCAAAAAGTTCAACTTTATTTTGCATATTTCAGTGGAGTCCGAACTGTTGTAATCCCGAAATGATTAACATTTTTTAAGAACTTATTGATTTGCCAAAAAAATCATTTTGTTTTTGTAAGCAAATAAGACGTGGGACAATTGAGTTGGTTTAAGGGAAAACCAGTGGTAAAAAAATCAGCGCTGGGTGGGAAAAAACAACAAAAAAAGGATGTAAATATGAAAAGGGAATTTTATGTGTTTTCAATATAATGATACGTGTATATGAACTAGTAAAACTATAGGTAGAGATTAGAAAATAGATGTAGGACATGCGTTTCAAGAGGAAAATAGAACTGGGCTGTGTGTTTGATTCAGTAAAAAAACTGCCTGCGGATGTTGTAAGACAAAATATAACTAACGCTGGCGGGCCAGAGGGTAGTAGATACCTGCTGGATCTTTGTGCCCCATTGTCATCATGGGCTGCGCCTGTTAAAAACAAAACCAACCCTGGGCAGTCTACAGCCCAGTTGAAACTTGCTCGACCTGAAAAAACAATATACGTGCTCAATAAACGAGAGAATTCTGCAAGTACAGACTGATAACTGGGATGCAGCACGGATATTGTTTTTTTATCGTGATAATAAGTGCATGCACTTGTTTCGAAAAAATTGGAGAACTGGGAATTCGAACGGCGGGTGCTTATGCTACCCATCAAATAAAAATCAGGTGCCTGAAAATTCGTTTCGAAACAAATGATTCAGCTTTATATCCACCTCGACCCTCGGCATGATGGTTGGAAGCAAATGCAAGTTCATACCAAAAGATCGTTAACAACAATACCAACTTGCGGACGACAAGGTAGTACAACTACCAATACCAAACTAACTTATAATCTTTTTACTCCTGGCCCTAGTGTTCGTCTGGTAGAAAATCTTGCAGAGGACTAGCTCCCGCTCCTTCTCTTGCTCCAGGTCCCTGAGGTGGTACTGGTGCATCACCCAGTTGGTCCTCTGCTGGTCGAAGTTCTTGTTGGTGTGCAGCACCAAAACCTTTTTTGCTGCCCGTCTTGCCGGCCGTTGACCATCACCAGCAAGGTATTGCCGGTCTTGTTCCACATCGCGTGCATGCCGCACTCCGACTGTATCTTGCGACGCGTCCACGTGCCCCTTTTGAATGCCCTGGAATTGCGCTGGAAGAAATGCTTCCTTAGGCCACTCAGTGTGATACCTGCAGTATTGTGGAATATAGGTTTTAGTGTACCTAGTTGGCATTTTCATAACATCTTTGGCATGTTGCAGTCACTTGTTTCACTTTTTATTAACTGTCAAATTGTAATTGCTTCACCAGGTCTGCCTCTAAAAAGAAAATTAGAGCTATAAACAAAGGAATATGTTTGTGCAAGTAGACGGCCGATCGGTGTCTTACCTGGAAGTTTCTCAGGTTGGGTGTAGCATATGCCGTGCTCGCTGTCGATGGTGGGTATGAACAAATCGATGAGAGACTGAAATCTCGCGCTGTCAGCACTCACTTTGGCCTCAAGGTGCTCGATCAGCTCCTGATCCGTGGGATCGAACTTGACGCCAGCCGGCAGCACCGGCCAATCCTTCTTCGACTTGCATCGGTAATTCCAGTTATATGGTACTCAATGTATGATCAATCGACTGTTTTAAGTGAATGATGAAAGATTTCGACAGATAAGTGGTACTCCAAATCTGAAGTCCAGAATACCCGAACACGCCGCCGGGATTCTTGTGTCACCTCACGCGCAGCGTGTTGTCACGTCAATTCAATGTGTGGACATGATGAATAATTGGACCGACGTATACTAGTACTGCTACTGTACTACTTACTAGTCGTATTTAGTGTCACAATTTATACATAGGTTTAACTAACAAGTACGCACTTGAAGCCTAACTGATATATATATATATATATGGCTTCTGCACAACATCTCCATCATCATTATCACTACATCCTAAGCAGGTGAGTTAGGATGCACTTGATCCCAGGAAGGTATCTATCCTTCAAACCAGAGGAGTGCTTCAAACTAACAACAGTACATAATATCCAACAAAAGAGGGTCGTGCTACAGCAGCAGAATACATGGCTCAGTCTAGATATCAGGACGAATCAAGTTGTGCATATTTGCTGTTGGCATGAACCACATCGCCGCATGTCGGGTTTGCAAAAGCCATCCATCGCATGGAAGCTTGATGCCTTTCACACACTGAAGATTATCTGGCAACAAGCTGTGTCGACGAATCTCTGGATATGGTGATTCATGAAACCCATGGTATGATGTGTAAACATAGCCCCCCCTCGCGAATGGAAGTTTCATAGCACAGTAATCATCGCCATTGATATGATCGATGATTGGTTGGATGATCGGATAATTGAGCCCGAGGAACAAGGAGTGGTTGCCGAGGCTGTAAACCCGCCTCCGGTTGAATACGCCTGGCCCAACGGAGATGGGATCTTTCTCGAACACGAAGCAGCCATAGCCATCAATGTCACGAACGCCCCACGCATTGTACTGCATGTGGTTTGATGTAATGGTTTGGTCAATTTGGTACGTGCGAATGAGCATCAAATGACCGCCGTCAGCTAAACGAGCGATAAACCACCACCCATCGGCTGGTATGATTCTAGGTCCTGGAATCATGAAGGCTAGCGCATTTGCGTCTGCTGCAACAATTCAAATTGGAGACCAAAAGGACAAAAATAAACAATCATGTTCAGAGTATGTGTGGAATTAAGATTATTATAACAATGACACATATCATAGACGGAGAATTGCAATGCCGTGGTCATAATCATACCCCAAGTTAAAAAAATAAGCCAATGGCTTTCATATTCTAGCAATATGTCATGGTTCAAACATCATGTAACAATGAGAGGAAAACAGCTATGACAACGCCTACTCATATTCTACCATAGCACTTACTACTACTGTTCTCATATCAACTCTAAGCAATAACATGCGTTGTTATAAAAATCTTGTAAACGAGAGTAACAAATAACAATCATGATGTTATGCTCATAATATGTATTCTAACAATCATTAGATGCCAATTGTTCTCATATCAACTCTAACAATAACATGTGTGGTCATAAAAATCTAGGAAATGAGAGGAACATATAGCAATGATGTGGTTATAGACATGCTATGCATTCTAAATTTGTAACAAATGAACAGGCAGTCGTATTCATAAGGTAAAGATGAGATGAGATTGAACAATTACACGACGATAGATTCCACCAGTATAGGAAGCCAATCTGTGCGTCGACCGCGTAAACGATGCCATTGTGCACTATAGCATCAGACAGAAATGTTGCCTCAACAGGATTGATGATGAGCCATAACCATGTATGGCGACCGAATTCCAGATAGACTAATCCCATGTTGAACAAGCCAATGAGCTTGTAATCCATGTAGTCTTCTCATGGTGTGGGCACTTCGCAGATTACAACTTTTTGCAAACAGAGGTCGAGCCAAAAGCTTGACGCGTCTCGTGCGTAGTAGGCAGGAGTGTCCGGCGGGCCGCGAGGCTCGATGGCGGCGGTATCCAACGATGGAAGGGTGATCTCTCGCTGGGTGTAGATATCCACGAGAGGCCACGGACTACCAGTGTGGTGGATGAGGACGATCCAGTTGGCCTTCATGCCCGCCCAGTAGTGGCCGCGCATGAAGGACAGGTGGACGGGTAGTGGTAGCATGTCGAGGGGAACCACGGCAACCTCCGTAGGATCGTCAAGTCGGTGTCTGGGCCACCTGCGAGGATCGGGCATCAGCAAGCATGGTGTCTTGAAAAGAGCCGGCCGGTTGCAGACAAGTAGACGGTACAAAGACACCGAGCATGCGGCCAGACGGACGGTGCTGAGTAGGTCCATACGACTACAGATCTGCTCCAAGAGAACATCGGGGAGGGAATTCCAATCGTGGCTCTGCGTGTCAGTCGGTTCTGCCATTGGGGTTTTCGGTGCCTGCGAGCCAGCGGGGAAGTGGATTCGGGCAGGCGAGCGAAGAAGCTTCTCCTCGTGTGGCCGAGCAGTGAGCGAGGGGATATGGTACGCGCGAGCTACCAAGGAAGATGGCGCGGGCGGGCGAGCAGTGAGCGGGGGTAAATGGTGTGCGCCCGACGATGGGGAAGAGAGGAGGAAGAAGAACAGAGGAGGAAGAAGAGTGGAAGACGGGGAAGAAAGTGCATTCAATCTCAATTCTACTAGTACTACTACCAGGATATACCGTCCTTCGGAGTGTAAAGAGTTACACCGATGACATGTGGGTCTACCACAACAGGGCCCATATGTCAGTTAATGGAGGACAGAGGTGCGTAGGCGTATTTGCGGAAGCGTGCTCTACTGGCAAACATGATGGCAGTACTGGGTAAGGCTGATTTAGTAAAACCAACACACTGGTTCGGCTTATTAATTACGTGTCCCATCTGCTGCAGCGTGTATTGTCACTTCACTGCAAAGACTAGTTGAATAGTTCTCTCTGACCGAGATGGGGAATAATGGATCGCGAGGACTTCCTTTCTACAGTATCCCTATGCCTCTACGCTCACTTCACTCATTTTGCTCCGTACCTAGTCACTTGTTGAAATCTGTAGAAAGACAAATACTCCATATTTGGGAACAGAGGGAGGCTTTTACTCCATACTATTTGGGAACAGAGGGAGTATCACCATATGGAGGGAACAGAGGAAGCTTGAAATATGAACATGTCAATGGGAGGGAGTAAGCCCCATGCATGCATGCATGCAACATGCAACACTCACACGTACACATGGACGCATGCAACACTCACGCACCCATGCGGCACACAGCACACGACGCAACACACACGCTCACGCTCAAGTGCTCAACCTACTCCCTACATCCATGAAAGACTGTACATTTAGAGATTTACACATTGACCAGGGCATAATTAACGCCCAAAAGTAGCAGACTTATGTGTGCATGCGACCATTGAGATAAGAAGATTAAATGAAGGCCGTTGCGTGTTGTAATTAAGGATAGACATGTAGCCTATACCTACAGCACAAGTTGGTGCATTAGTCAATCAATATCGATTTAGATTAAAGGCTAAATGCATTGGAAGTATAGATGTACATCATGTACTACACTCTTTGTTTTATAGCCGATGTACACTCTTTGTTGGAACACCAAGGGAGGACACGTGCATGCACTCACATACACAGCCAGGGCGGTTCGCGCGCAAGGGTTGGACTCGTGTCGCGCCTGCGTAAAGTTTTGTTTAACTGATTTCTTTGCTCTGCCAACTGACAGGTGGGACCCAGAAACCAGGTGACAATTTAACCAGTCAATAAAGTGCCACGTCGACTATGTGGCCTGTCAGTAGGGTGCAATACGGTGCTCTACGATGAGCTAGTGATCGTATAATCGCCGCAAAACTATATGTAGTGACCGTAAAGAGCGTATTGTTACATACGTTGACCGCCAGTGTATTTTCTCGTTTCAAATTAAGCCATATTAATCGGAAAGGACGCAGTATGGACTACTACTACTAGTACTAGTACTGCTTTGATGTGTCCCGTCAACTCGCCAAACAAGGAGAAGCTTGCTTACTACGCCTCTCCCTCGCCCACGCGCGCGGTGGTTCGCAGGACGAGGAGAGGGTTTTGACTACAGCGCCCTCTCCCTCTCCCTCTCCCTCTCTCCCTCGCCCTCGCGGTGGACGTGCAGTAGTTCAATCGGTGTCAGATTGCCAGAAGCATATTGTACTGTAGTATCATCATTGTTGGACCTTCCGAAGAGGCGAAGAGCCAAGTGCAAGGTTCACACGAGTACGAACTGTTGAACCTCCCGAAGAGGCAAAGAGCCAAGCGCAAGGTTTTATAGGAGTTGTCGTCCTAGTAGGAGTGTACTACAACTATAGCGAATGATGCTACTGTATGATGCCGCCATGTCACGTATATCCAAAGTCGTGCCACCTTTTTTCTCAAAGAGCGTGTTGGAGCCCGTGCAACAACCACACAAGTTGCACGTACACATAACACATTTACTAGTAATAAATTCTAAAGGACAAATGCCAGTATGCCACACAAGTTCATCTCCAATTCATGTGATAAATTTGTGCACGACTAGTCTACATATATTCACAGCGCTACCGTTCACAATTACCGTACTCCACTTACACGTTATAGATGGGCTACATGTCCTCCTCCAGGTTCCAGTCCCAGGTGTTCTTCATGGATGGCACGATCCATAGCGGTGGGCAACGGGAATCATTGTCGCAGCTTTCTAGTCCGGTTCCACACGATGGAGACTCATCCAAGCTGAAGCGGCATAAATCAGGGATAGCGTGTCCCAGCATGACGTTCATCCGGCGGTGCGCACTGAAGACACAACCATGCTTCATGAACGGCAGGCCTTCCGTGTCGGGCACGGAAGGTGGCATCCGCTTCACAATGGGGTAGCTGCCCCCGATGAAAAGCAAGTACTCTCCAAGAGTGTTCCTCGGCACCCACGTAGCATCACGGGGGTCGAACTCGGCGCCGTTCATCTGGTACACGCGGCATCCCAGATCTGGACACATGGTGACATATATAGTCAAGGTCCATGCATAATAATGTTGTGCTCAAATATGGCGGTCAGTAATACTGTGCAGCAAATAGTACTACTCCGGTATAGAGGAAGTAAAATAACCGGCTTATTATATATAGCCACTCTTGGCTACATGGATGAGATAGTAAGACATGGAAAACAAAAATGGTGGCAGCTAGTGGGTTCAAGTCTTCAAGGGCCTAGCTAGCTATACGCGTCCTCCAAGGTAAAAAGTACTCCTACTAGTACTACAAAGTATACTACTAGTACAACAATGAAAGAGAAGGCGAGAGGGTTAAAAAATGGAATACATGGGTAGATGGCGACGGTCCGATCATGGTAGATTGTGTGACCATGTTGCACATCAGTGGTACCATGGGTAACGATTGCTAAGATAGTTGATCCCAATATGCCAAAGTCAGCTACAAGGTTCCAGGTTAGACCGAATCGCGGATGCAAATGCACATCCAGGATCGGCGATCTTATTTTGATCAGGGGATGACTGGTCCCTGCAAAATAATGGAGTACCTTCAGGGATGCAAATGATGGTTTGTGCATTCCGTTTGTAATCTCCCGTACCATAGGATGGCAACCAGATGAAACAAGTCCCCTGGCTTGTCACCGCGAAGATGCGGCCTAGATGGCGCACGGCGTCTTCGAACATGTAGGGGTACAAATCTGCCGCCGCCAACATGCGCCAGCCTCTGCCGTTACTGCCTCTTGCATTGATGGCAATCCTTATGTCGAACACCGCGATGAGATAGTAATCGTCGTAGCCGCGTCGCTTTGTCGGCGGGTCCGCAATTGCTATCTTCTTCAATCTCATGTAGGCATCATCATACGTATTCAAGCCCAGCCAGTCCGGAAGGCCGATCCCAATGGTGGAGAAGGGGTCTACCGGAACGGCCGCACTGCTATGGATGTTGTGCAAATGATGGTGGTATCCGGCCGGAGGTATGCAAGCCAATCTTTGTTGGCACCGACCCAGACCTATATATAAGACGGTGGGCAGCGGAGAAATTACGGGATGGAAATGGAATAACTACGTACTACATGATCAAACTCCATTACTGACCTGCTCATCGGACAAAATCCGACTACCTCTCAACGTCGGCAACTCTAGCGGAGTCAACGTGCAACCATGGCCAGGGAGTGGCGGACTGTTCGAACGATTGTCCCATAGAAGAACCTTCTCCTCGAGGACACATGGAAGACCAACAAGCATGGCCTTTTCCCAAGCCTGTTTACGCAGCGTCTTGAAAAAGTTGGTGCAGGAAGCACCGAGTCTTGCGGCGGTGAGGACGTCAGAGCGGCGTGCGATTTCTCCCAGAGGATCGTCGTCCAAGGTCTCCCAGCCCCGACGAGGAGGAGACCCGCCTGGCGAATCCATGGGTCCAGCGATGAACTGCCTTCTCTTCGGGGGGAGGGGAACTGGCGAGGAGGAGATAAGAGCGTAGTAACCGCAGGGCCTCGTCCCTTCCAACTGTAGATTGTTCCTCAGCGAACGGGTGAGGCTATTATTTACTACTAGTACTAGCATTATGGAACGTTATGGGATTGCATTATACTGTAAATAATAGCACTAGTAAGAAATTTTTGGCACTAGGTAGTAGTTTTTGGCGTGGATTAAGAAATTTTGGGTATGTTTTTGCCATTTTTTGTACACGCCAACTAGTGTCAAAAAACGTCTTACATTATGTGACGGAGGAGTACATACTCGTACTGTAGCAGTACTAGTACTACTTTTCTCAACTAGTAGTGCGATGTACTGTACTTCCAGTCTAGTCTAGTATAGTGCACCAGTTTTGAACTCTTGAATCTCAGGGCCAAGGAGCTACAGTTGGAAGTGGAGGGTACTACTGTTCTCTAGAACCATCGCTGTACTATCAATGCAGGGGAAGTACACCTGCGTAGTGGCCTAGTGGGTACTCTCGGTGCTCTATTCAGCCGCTCCTCTCACGTAGCTGGCCTACTCAGCCGCTCCTCTCACGCACACACTAGCAGCCTGTTTATCAGCGACGGTTACTGCGGGGGCAGAACATTTGAGTTATTTGATACAGCGAGACTAGGCTTTTCGCTTCCATTTGTGGAGGTGTAATGGATCTCGTCGAACTTTGTTAGTAGTTCCTTCTTTATGAATGAGATGAAGTAAAGCTTTTGCCTCCGTTTCAAAAAAACATGTCAAGAGGAATTTCTTTTATAGTAGAGCCGATAATGGAGTGAAGTCCATGCGTGCAACGCCACAAGCTACAGAGTAGTAGTAGAGCACTTTACGTACAGAGCCATATTGCACAGTTCTCAATGCCCCGCCAGGCTAGTTTAAATATGCTACTAGCTGGAAGCTAAAAGCGAGGTGCGGCTAGGGCGAGCACGCGAGCCACGGGATGCTGGGAAGGAAAACCCGTTCACGTGGCTAGGCCGTCCTGTGCACCCAGATTGTGGGGCCGCACGTCCGTTTGACTTCAAAACTCAAACTACCCATGTAAAATATTGGCTCGCAGCAAAGTGTAGTAGTACTATTTTTTTTAAAAGGCCGTCGTGCGTTCAGCCGGGATCGAACCCACAAAACAAGGTATACACTCCCGCGACCACTAGTAGTACTCGTTGGAGTACAACGCATCCTAGAATCGCCTTTTGTCGCTAGTAGTACGTACATTGTTCCTTACAAGAAACCCCTAATGGTTAATAGTATAGCCAGCTGCTGGCTATAAGCCAGTGCCATGTCATCTACAGCCCATCTTATAGCCAACATGTACAATAATAGATCAAAAGAGTGTACTACTTTTTTATTATGTGGCCCACTTCTCATTCTCACAAAGTGCCTAGGAGCACGTGCTAGAGCTGGCTCTTCACGAAGAGCCCGCTTACCTTCTCTCTCCTCTTCTCTTTCCTCCAACTAAGCAGAAATATACTAGTTTATTTCTTATAGCCTGCTAACTCAGCTCTATTGTACTTGCTCTAATAATGCAAGAAACCACTAAAATGCCAAGAAACTACTACCACTTGCATACGTGGCAGACTTAAGATAAGACTACCTTATCAACCATTGTACATGCTCTTACCAACAAAAATCCTCGAGTGACCTCCTACCTCCGGCCCGTCCACCTAGTCATCCTCGACCATGGGACGCAGCTACCGCCGCCGGCAGAAGGCGAGGTCAAAACCGCCGGCGGTGCAGAGCCCATGTTGCGGCAGCCCGGATGCCAGCTCCGTCCGGTGCTCGCGGCCGCTAGCTAGCCAAGATAGCTCCGTCTAGCTGCTTGTCTGCAAGGTTTGCTAGCTAGATTGGCACGGTAGCGTGACGGCTTGCTCGCGCGCGCCGCGCTAAGGCCAGCCATCTGGCTCGAGCGAAGGCCAGCGCGGCGGCTTGCTCGCTCGTGAGTCATGCTCGGGCCAGCCTGCCAACCCGTGCGGAGGCCAGCGCGGCGTCCGGCCCGTCTGGCGGAGCGGCGGCCAACTCGCTCATCACCGGCACCACCAATGAACACGCATCAGTACTGTTTGAAGTAATGTTCAGGAAAAATAATTATTTGAGGGGGAATAACAGGATAGAAGGTCAGATGTGGGTCCCTCGTGTCAACGGTCAAACAAAATGTGTTGGTTTAAGCTGCCTCTCAGCACGGACGTGTGGGCCAACCCTGTCATAAATGGGTTTAAACGAACCTAATCGGTAGGAGTACTGGGTAGTTTTTGGCGTGGATTAAGAAATTTCGGGTATGTTTTTGCTATTTTTTGTACAATAGATTCTTCCTAGGACTGGTTGAAAGTGGTAATTTTTTGTTAAATACTCTACATATTGTAAGTAGGAGTGAAAGTTAAGCTTTGGAAGCCAATAAGCAAGGCTAGTTACATAGTGCATATGTGTACATGATTGAAAGTAAATATTAACCATGAGTGACTAATATCTTGATGGAAAACTCGAAACTATGGAATACTAGGAAAAAATGCATGGTTGGGAATACTAGCAATGTTCATGTCCGTTGCAACGAATCATAATTAGAATAATACTTATTCACAAACTTGGTACAAAACACTCTAATTTTGATATACATATGTCACTAGAGATATATTATGTTTCAATTAGAATATATTCCTTGGGCTGTTTTGGTGAGGTCAGGGAGGGATGTGGTTGGTTTTAAGATACTAATTATGGGTTTTTCTACAAATTGGTAGACAAGTGGGATGTTGGTGAGAAAAGGCAACAACTTACCTCACAATCGTTAGATGTAGATCTAATGGTCAGAAACGACAGATGGCAGACACACCAGCATCACCAACTTAGTCTTGTGTAGGAGTACTAGCAAGATCCGTGCATTGCACGGAACAGCAAGATGCATTTTTTTACAAAACCCTTGTTGTGATTGACCCTTGCGGGAGTAATCCCATGTGTAAAAACTAATGATATCTCGAGAAATATGAGATAAGGTGAAGAGGAGTGGGGTGTGGTGGTCGGACTGAGCGGAGGCATGGGGATTGACGACGCCGGCAGCGGCCACCAGGCCAGTTTGTTCCAGAGGCTTCCTTTCTTAATTGCTCAACAATGAGGTTTGTTGGAGATAAGGATGAACGAGGGAAGGCGTTGTCTGCAAATGTGGAGAGGGGTGCGGGTATCTTTTAGTTTAATTTCCATCCGTCAGATATAGATCGGAAGGTCTATATTGCAAGATGGCACATGTACCATCATCACCAACTCGGTTTTTTATAAGAGAAGAAATATAAGTATGGAGATACAAACGTATTATCTATACTTGCTTCCGTAAACTAGCATCTACATTCTATTCAATGCCTTGGCATGTGGGGCCTTAGCACAATGACTTCTCGACTGTGTAAAACAAAGATTTTCCCGTCGCCGACAAGGAGGGGGTGACGGCGACGCGCTTTTTGGCTTGCTCTAGTCCTAGTAGTCATACTAGGTGGTCTAAGCACGTGTAGATTTATTCTTTTTCACGTCTCGTGTTCGCCGTACTGCCACGACTGTTGATGAATAGACGGTAAGTTATTCACGGGGAAACCCTTGTTGAGCGTGTTTGCGAGAGAGAGAGACAGTGTGCGTGTGTGATATGTTAGAGACTGAGGAAATGATAACAAATTCTTTGTGTCTATGTGTGTGGAGGATAGAGAGAGACATGTACATGGGGCTTTGTGTTGTGTAACGTGGAGACACATATACATAATTAGAGAGTGAGTGTGTGAGATACACATGCGGACATGAGGAGAGATGAGGATCCAAATAAATGGGTGTTTGTGCGTGTCTGTGTGTGTTTGTGCATGCATTTGTGTGTGAGAGGGAGAGAGTGTATGTGGAGTAGAGAGACCACTGATGATGTAAACCTAGTATAAGGGAAGGGGGAATGGTGTGACATGTGTAGTAGCGAGATAGCACGGGTGCGGGCGGGGGGAGCAGACTATTTGGAAGAGACATCGAGTGTGTGTGTGGGAGAGGGGTGTGAGAGCGAGAGAAAGAGAGAGCTAGCAACGGAGAGAGAGAGAGAGAGGAAGAGAGGGGGCGAGAGGGGTCGTTTGTGTCCATAAATGGCGTATAGATAGGGAGACAATGTTGATGTTGTCCGAAATTGGCCTATGAACGGAGACGCAAGGGAAGCGAGTCATCGTGTGTGTGATAGGGACTTCATGAGAGATCTAGAATAGATGGTGTAGAGAACAATGTGCGAAATCGAGAACGATTATACATTAGGGAGCTATGCAAAGAGTCACGACATATATGTATACAGGGAAGGAGCTGGGGCGGGTCCGCATGTGGGAGAGATAGAAAGAGGAGAGTGGTGCACAAGGAGACAAAGTGTACTTGTTTGCAGTGGGGGTGGTGTGTGAGGTGAGTGCGCGAGAACCACATGACTAGGGAGATAGACGTTTGGGGGCGATGTTTTGTGTGTATGGGAAATATACACTCTACATAGTGTGTGTGCTTGGGTAAGAGAGATAGCGGGAGACCTAGAGAGTGAGGGAAGAGATGTGTGCATGCCCGAGAGACAAAGTGATAGAGACCTATGTTGGGGTCCAGACTTTACAAGAGAGAGGGGTGTTAATGTGCTCGTGTATTGGTGTTTGGGGGAGAGAACGACTTCTCTATGTGTGTGTGTGTGTGGTGGTGGGGGGGGGGGGGGGTTGACTTCAGATAAAGAGTGAGGTGTCTATATTTGAGGGACTTTAGCGTAATTGAGATATTGTGCACTCATGGTTGATCAATTTGTCTCACAGTTTGTACTATGAGATAACGATACTTTTGAACATGCGTGATATACCTTGATGTACCAGAATTACAAACCTAAGATTGGAATTTTGGAATTCGACTCCATCATTAGCTTTTGTAAATCATTTAAACAGAGGTACATTTTTTAAGCCGGGATCTCATGATTTCAAATTCATATATCAAACCTAGAGATATACACATACGGACATGTTCAAACTTTATAATCATCCACTTTATTCATACACATACAATTTTTGCTTTTGTCATCATATTTAGGATAAACACATTTGGAATTTCATTTGAATTGGACCGTATGATGGTATTTGCTTGTAGTAGCTCAATGATCCATATTTGAATTGAATGGACAATCTAAGTTTTGAGTTGGAGACATTGATTTTCAAAACTTGCACATTTTTTTGCGTGCAAAACAAACAAATTGTCGGCCATGGTATCATAGTCGGCCGTACGAGAGCAGAATACTTATAATTTTAGGCGCCAAAAGCTTTCAAACTTCCCGCTCACATCGAAATATCACGCGCCCGAAAGTTTAGCCCTGCGGTATTCCTGTTTTACCCCTGCCACATGAACGGAAAACGGCTGCTTTGGTAACTCCATTGTTTTCCCCTCTTTGCCCCCAACATTCTTCCCCAGAGCCCCTCCCCTTCCCCTCCCCGACCCCCCCAACCACGGCAAGCCGCCGAATCTAGTCCTCCGCCACCGCGGTGGACCTCACACCCCGCCGGATCTACCTTCCGCACCTTGGAACCCCCAACTGCCAACTCACCACTTCACCAGAGCCGCTTCAGCGACTGGCTTGTCCACTGCTCCAGATCTCCTTGACCGCCATCATGGTCCACCGCACCGGATCTGCTTAACCGGCGCCCTCGTCCACCACAGCATAGGCCCTTCACTGACTCCCTCGTCCGCCCCTTCGCTAGCCCTTCATACAAGCCCTCGTCCGCCGCAACAGATCCGCCTCACCGAAAGCACTGTACAACACGCCCGCCGAAGCCTTCATCCACTGCACCAGACCCGCTCCACGGATGCCATATTCAACTCCACTGGCCCTGCTTTACCGATGCCGCAGCCTCATCAGGTTATTTCGATTTGTACTCCTTTGGTTTTTCTCTTTATCGTGCAACTGTTCACTTACCACAGATTAGCTTTCTTGTATGTCGACAGGCGCCGCAACCGTAGCACCGGAGCCGCTTCAGCGACGACGACAGCCGGCCCAAACTCAACCGCAGCACGAGCACCATCGACGATCCTTAGCTATCAAGTATGACAACGATACCCATACGTCGCCGAGAATCAGGTACTATTATCCAACGGCTGGCGCCTACGTTCACTTTCCTAGCATAAGCACGCACCTTTGAATTTCTTCAGGGCATCATTCAGTTTTTCATGAGACGTGTTATTCTGCTTGCACCTGTAGGGCCATACTTCTGGCAGTGAACATGTTACATGTGCTAAATTACATACCAGTGCACATATAGTTAATATGCTTTAGTTTTGTTCTGATGCCACCTGTTGGTTCCATCAGACTGCTTAATGTTCTCTATGCTTAATTACACATCAGCAAACTAGCATGTGGTTCCGCTGCTTTTTGTTCGTTTTACCCTACATTTTCTGATGCTAGCTGTTACATCACTGCTCCGAGCCTCTCTTCATTACTTGTTTGTGTGTTCTTGATCTTCCCAAGTTGCATGACTAATTTGATGCTTCTATTAATTATGGAGCTGCCAACCCCATCAAGCAAAATATTTGTTCTTTTGGGGCTGGCACCACGAACAAGCATAAAAATAGAGGGAAGCAGATATATTGTCGTGTATGCACACACCCTTCTTTCATTAGTTTAGATGAACCATTGATGATCAATTCGGACTAGTGCATGCGATTAAAATTAATTTTACCTAAATAGATGGTGTAGAATAAACTACAACAACTAGATTTGCAACCACGTGATGCTGACGATATTTTCAAAGAACATTGCAACAACAGCTAGGCTTCACAACAACATATGGTAAGCTAGTGTGTTTTAGTACATGTGAAATGTAATGCGAGAGGGCTGCTTTCTTGGCTTGTGCCCTCAACGTGTAATCCTACCGAATTACAAATAGTTCAGTTGTCTGCTTTGCTGTATTGCTTGATTCGAATGCTTATTTGTTGTTACGCTATACCTGAGTTGGCCAATATGTCAGCAGTGCCTGCTGTACTATCGTAAAGAAATGCATGCCTATTTCATTTGAGTCCTTAACTTTTCCTCTCAACTTCATCACAAGACTGTCTTCGTAGTTTATATGAGGCCACACTGTTAGGTGCTTTCTCAGATTATTTCAACTGCTTAGATGCCTTGGCAACTTAAATATAGCGGTTGTACACTCCCTTTCAACTAGGGATGTCAACTGGGTCCCGTTTAATCCCGATTAAAGTCCACTAGTGGTATGATAGTTCAAAAGAGTTTTTGTTTTTTGAGGAAAATGAACTAGGGAGGTAGCAAAAACTAACTAGATGGGACTGGCGGATGTCGTTTATTTGCCACTTACATCCCTAGTTTCATCTTACCATTTTAATTTCTTTTCGGCTGATGCTGCTTCGAACCATTTAAATATAGTTTGCCATGCTCGACAATAATTTGTCCGTCGTTTACCATGTAAGCTTACTGCCTGGATCATACGATAACTATCTCTTACTGATGTCTAGCAGAAACCTTTCAGGATGCCGTTCACACTAGGACACAATGTACAACCCCAGAATCTATTTGTGGAAGCAGTGCGCCATCCATGTTACCAGATGGTAGCAGTTTAGAGGCAACACCACCGGAGAGCAGTCTGAGCACAGATATTATAGTGCTTGAGGCTCTACTAGAGGCAGAAAGAGATGGTGTGGCTGCCATGAATGAGGTAATCTTTATCTTGAGGCTGGAAATTACGGAATTAGCGGCACGCATTATGCAAGCAACCCAAGAATTGGAGGAAGTAAGAATGTTGCATTTGAAGACGGAGGAGGTCCTGCTGTTTCTGCTATCTGAAGCCCAAGGTAATCCCGGTTCTTCTTTAGATACCAGTTGAAACTGTCATTAGATTATTGTACTTGCATGTTGTGTCATGTCTCTGAATGGATTATGTTGCAAGACCCCCTATGTTGTCCATGTGTTGTAATGATCCGAATTTTTTAGGCGAGGTAATCCTCAGTACTTGTATGATTGACATAAGGTGAACTATTTTTCATGTGAGCATATTGTATTGGATGAAATAACTGTTTGACTCAGAGTGTATCCTGTTGGAAATATGCCCTAGAGGCAATAATAAATGGTTATTATTATATTTCTTTGTTCATGGTAATTGTCTATTGTTCATGCTATAATTGTATTGTCCGGAAATCGTAATACATGTGTGAATACATAGACCACAACGTGTCCCTAGTAAGCCTCTAGTAGACTAGCTCGTTGATCAACAGATAGTCATGGTTTCCTGACTATGGACATTGGATGTCATTGATAACGGGATCACATCATTAGGAGAATGATGTGATGGACAAGACCCAATCCTAAGCATAGCATAAAAGATCGTGTAGTTTCGTTTGCTAGAGCTTTTCCAATGTCAAGTATCTTTTCCTTAGACCATGAGATCGTGCAACTCCCGGATACCGTAGGAGTGCTTTGGGTGTGCCAAACGTCACAACGTAACTGGGTGACTATAAAGGTACACTACGGGTATCTCCGAAAGTGTCTGTTGGGTTGGCACGGATCGAGACTGGGATTTGTCACTCCGTGTGACGGAGAGGTATCTCTGGGCCCACTCGCTAATGCATCATCATAATGAGCTCTATGTGACTAAGGCGTTAGTCACGGGATCATGCATTGCGGTACGAGTAAAGAGACTTGCCGGTAACGAGATTGAACAAGGTATTGGGATACCGACGATCGAATCTCGGGCAAGTAACATACCGATTGACAAAGGGAATTGCATACGAGATTGATTGAATCCTCGACACCGTGGTTCATCCGATGAGATCATCGTGGAACATGTGGGAGCCAACATGGGTATCCAGATCCCGCTGTTGGTTATTGACCGGAGAGGCGTCTCGGTCATGTCTGCATGTCTCCCGAACCCGTAGGGTCTACACACTTAAGGTTCGGTGACGCTAGGGTTGTAGAGATATGTGTATGCGGAAACCCGAAAGTTGTTCGGAGTCTCGAATGAGATCCCGGACGTCACGAGAGGTTCCGGAATGGTCCGGAGGTGAAGAATTATATATAGGAAGTCAAGTTTTGGCCACCGGGAAAGTTTCGGGGGTTACCGGTATTGTACCGGGACCACCGGAAGGGTCCCGGGGGTCCACCGGGTGGGGCCACCTATCCCGGAGGGCTCCGTGGGCTGAAGTGGGAAGGGAACCAGCCCCTAGTGGGCTGGGCGCCCCCCATGGGCCTCCCCCCATGCGCCTAGGGTTGGGAACCCTAGGGTGGGGGGGCTTCCCACTTGCCTTGGGGGGCAAGTCACCCCCTTGGCCGCCGCCCCCACCCTAGATGGGATCTTGGCCGGCGCCCCCCCCCCCTCCCAGGGGGCCTATATAAAGGGGGCGGAGGGAGGGCAGTAGTACAACAGCCTTGGGCGCCTCCCTCCTCCCCTGCAACACCTCTCCCTCTCGCAGAAGCTCGGCGAAGCCCTGCCGAGACCCGCTACATCCACCACCACGCCGTTGTGCTGCTGGATCTCCATCAACCTCTCCTTCCCCCTTGCTGGATCAAGTAGCGACATATAGAGGAGACGCCGCTGCACCGTTCGGCACTCGGTCATCGGTGATTTGGATCAGGGCGAGTACGACTCCGTCATCCACGTTCATTGGAACGCTTCCGCTCGCGATCTACAAGGGTATGTAGATGCACTCCCTTCCCCTCGTTGCTAGTATACTCCATAGATGCATCTTGGTGAGCGTAGGAAAATTTTAAAATTATGCTACGATTCCCAACATATCCAACCTACTGAATTTGAAGATCACGGCATTTCTAAATCATAATCATATATAAAGGTGGAATAAATCTTTGTTGTGGTTTTGAAGAAATAAATAACAAAATGTATAATTATCTGTGGATATTCATAATCAAATACAAATTGGATTTGAATTTAGTTTGCCAGGTCTGAGGGCAAACGTGAATGCTAATTCTCCCCAGTTTTGAACGAAGCGGCTAAACACCCAGTATAATTTGTGGGCTTCCCGAAGCAAGTGTTTGCGAGATGGAAATTACTGTCTACCCCTGACACTTGACATCCTTATCGACCGGATTTACACTGCTGTCGATAGGGGTAGACTAGTAACTTCAATCAGACGTGACACGACGGCCTCTGAGCCCATTCAGACACGGTGGGCGCCAAACGTGGGCGGCAAAACACATTTGATTCAAGCTCGTCCGAAAGACATGTGTCTCTTCCTCCATTTCCCCATTCATACACGGTGGGCGGCAAAACAAACTCTCCTTGTCCGAAATCGATGTAGGCTAATATTTTAGATAGGGGCAGATGTGTAACTTCCATCAGACGTGACACAACCGCCCTACCTGTCAGGCCCGTTCATACACCGTGGGCACCAACCGTGGGTGGCAAAACACCCTCTCCTCGCCCGAAATAGTTACCGGCAAATATTTGGGAGATGTGAGATTACCGTCCTATCCCCAACCGACGCGATGTCCGAAATTTTAAACGGGGGATAAGTTCGTAACTTCCCCCATTTCAGAGAAGCGCGTCCCAAAGTTTGAGATCCCCGCCCCTCCCCTCCATTTCCCCATTCATACACCGTCGACGGCACGACAACCTCCGCACTGCGGCCAGCCTCCTCCGTCCGCCACCCCATCCTCCACCTTGCCGGAGCCGCTACCCCTACCCCGTCGTCCACTGCAAGAGATGGACGTCTCTCATCCACGGCGTTGGACCAGGATCCTTTCATCGCCTCCTCTCGCTTCATCGGCGCCGTCGTCCACCTTGCCGTTGCCGCTCCTACGACCGCCTCGTCCACGGCAACAGGATATGTCCCCCGACCCGGCCGTCTGCCGTCTAAAGTCCTCTTCCCCACCGCCGACAGCCATCGCACCCGCAGCACCCTCAACGTATCAGCATAGGCCTACACGGCGTCGCAAGAGAGGTGGTACTCTTCCATATGTGCTTAAGTTATTGATCTCACCTGGAAAATAGATCGTAATTTGTTTACTGTACTTTTCTTGTCCGTACCAAATCGTAGTGGCTAGTTGAAAGCAAACATTGGTTGCGAAGTAGCTTTGTCCGGTTTGCACCTTTAGATCCGCCATGGCACGGGCACTATACTCGTAAAGCTTATGGTTTCCCCCCTTTATATTCATTACCATCATCGTAGGTGCTTCGTGTCGTGCTAGCACTGCTCCTCAAGACCTCAACCCAAAGCTTACGTGTTGAAATACGAATCTGATATGATGCTCATATCACTAAACCAGAGAACGTTTAATTGGTCACCTAATGTTCCTATATTCGTTTCGAAAAGCATGTGCGCCACCCACTGGTCCAGCTAGTTCCACTTTCCTGATTTTTCTCTTGATGCTTAGGGTTTTCCCCTTTTATCTACTCTACTATGATCCGCGTAGGTGCTTTCTGTCGTACTAGCATTACTCCACCCTTCAAGCTAAACAACATAACACTCAGAATTCGAAAGCTTAGTTGTTCAAATATGACTGTGATATGATACTGATATTATTTTACCGACACGTTTAATTGGTTAGCTAAAGGTCCCACTTGAGTTTCCAAATGCATGTCGCAACATATAGAGAGATAGCATAATTGCATTTCTTTGTCACTTGTTGACCGTAGTTTCTTGTCCATACCAAATCTTAGTTGTTATTTCAAAGCAAACATCGGTTGCTAACTACCCTTTGCGCGGTTTGCAGCTTCAGATCTGCCATCCCACTGCCACGGTCAACACTGTACTCATCATGCTTATGTTTTCCCCATTTTATGATGACCACAATCAACCTACGTGGTTCGTGTCGTAATAGCACTGCTCCACCCATAGAGCTAAACAAGCTTAGTTGTACAAATTCATATATGATATTATTGCTGATATTAGTAAAACTAAGAGATCTTTAATTGGTTAGCTAAATGTTCCTACTTTAGTTTCGAAATGCATGTGAGCCACATATGGAGAGACCGGAAAGAATAGTATTTTTCTGTGCACTCTGGTTCATCATGGGTGGCCAACCGACATTGTATTGAAAAACTTGTAATATCTTCAATCTGCTTGCTCTTCTGCTCTTCTTTAAGATGATACTCTTCTCTTGCGGTTGACTGGTCAGGTCGAGTTGTTCTCCCTTAGTATATTTTGAATCTGTCAGGTCAGGTCGACTTGTTCTTCTTTACTATATGTCGAAGCTATCATCTGCGAAGTGTCATCACTTCTGGAGCTCTCATACTTTGAGTAGTAGGCCACATTATATTAATGCACACAACAAATTACAGCATGCATGGCATCTTTTAAAAGAATTGCAGAGATAGCACAAAGTGGTTTACAGGGAGGCAGTATTGGATTAGAATCACTTCTGCATTACAAAGAAAATCTCACTTGTTTTTATGTTTTCATGCATGTCAGATATTGAACATTATCAAAATGAATATGAGAATGGGCGCACGAGAGGAATATTGCGGAACGATCCACTGGCTAACAAACTTGGCATGGTGGAGGATGGCCTATCTTATTCACCCATCAAGGTGCTTGCTCTAACTTTGCAAAGTTGTATTGGTCGCACATATTTTGCATCTGACCTCTTGCATTACTTCTACTTTGTTACACCATCTTCTTAGTTTAAGCATCATATATGAGTATATGGCATACCTATCCATTTTCTGTACCTATTCCATGTGTCGTCACACTATGTTTTTCCAGTCAAATGTTGTTCTTTCGTAATAGATGTCCAAAAGGAAGAGGGTGGGTGCAGATCCTCAAGGAGTACAAACTAGGTATTTGGAAAAGGTAGTGATACCTGTTAAATCAGATAGATCAGCAGCCACAGAAAACACAGGCCCAACTGTACCACACTTTACCCCTACTCCAGTGGCCAAACCCCTATTAGAACTGCTGGGAGCCCAGCGTCAGGTACTGTCTATGATATCAATTCAAAATTTGAACTCCTAAATTTCTGCTTGTGCCTTACCTTCTCTCTTGTATGAAAACTAATTTCAGATGAATCTCCTTGCTCAAAGGATCATACAATCTCAAAACAATAATGGGCTCTGCACTGCTCTTGTCAGTACCTCTCTCACTTTTGCCTTGTAACGCTGTACTTAATTAATTGCTATTTGATTATGTATCATCAGTCTGCACCTGAGCTTCATTATCCTCTGTTTCTTCCAATATTATTTGATCTATATTTACTCTTTGCAAAATGTAGAATAATGGCAACGCTTATAAGGAATTTTCTTTGGGGAATTTATTGAATTATCCTTCCATCAACATGGAGAAGGGCTTTGTCCAACCCGTGTTAACATGTAATGTAAGTTCATCCTTCTCAAGCCTTCAAACTTTGTTGTTTGCTTTGTTGTTTACATCTGATTGGATGTTTGCAACAACTACCAGTTTCAAATTGTAGTTGTAAAAACATGTTCCTTATGCAGAACAGATCCATTTATTTGCTTATATAATTGTGAAACCTGTTATGTGTCTCCTTGTTTCTCTTTCAGACTCGTATCTCTTACGCCAGGCAGAACTTTAGGGAAGATAGTGAGCCAAACCATCTTGAGGACAGCGAGATGACCCCAAGGTCCTGTCTTGATGAAGACAGTGAGTTGAAGCTACTCACCAGCAGGTGTGAGACAACCTCTGTGCAGTCGCTGCCTCAATCAGTTCGACTTCTTCAGTCTCAACTTAAAGCGGAAAGGCTTGCTTCAGCTCAGCTCCGACTTGAAGTCAAAGATGCAATGAAGATGTCAGAGGACTGCCATGCACACCATCATGCCTTAAATCTAGTGTTGATGCATCTATCGTTGACACAACTGAGGTCTACTCAGCTTCTTCAGCTGTTTGGGGGGCCCGACGTGGCCAGGCCTAGTGCCTTCTGAAGTGCTCTCAGTTTTGTATATTCTTTTGTCGGCGCGTTTATTTGCACTGGTGGCGAACTTTGATGCCCAGTGGATGTAATATGTGTGATAGCCGTGATAGCCTAGCGTAAGTTGCTTGCTTATTTATTTCCTTGTTGTCTTGTTTATTTGTTTGCTTGTAGTCATTGCAGTTCTTTTTCCGCGGTTTGCTAGTGGCTGCAATAACCTATTTTTTAAAAACTAGGCCACAATAACCATGGGCTAATATTTACTGTAGTGACACTGGGCCTCCTACGGGCCGTAGAAACAGTGGGCCTTCTACGGGCCGTAGAAACAGTGGGCCTTCTATGGGCCGTAGAAACAATGGGCCTTCTACGGGCCGTATCATCAATGGGCCTTATACGGGCAGTATGATCGATTGGCCAAACATGGGCCAATAACAGGCCGCATTATGGCCGTAAACGGGCTAGAGTTGGAATCGTCCGTTCATGGGCCGACCATAACGGGCCATCGTTAATAGGCCGTATTTGATGACGCTATGAAAACAGCCCAACGTATTAACGGACCACAAACGGGCCGACTGTAACCACGGGCTGAATTTGGCCCACAAGCAGAAAATGACAGTAATGGGCCGTAAGTAAACGAATGCTGGAAATGAGCCCAAGAATAAATGGGCTCTGAGAAGGCCGTAAGATAATATGGGCTGGAAATGGCCCAACGGAATAACGGGCCGTTAATGGGTATAAAGTGATACACTGTTCATTGCGGGCCAGTTTCACCACGGGCCGTTAATGGGTGTAAAGTGATACACTGTTCATTACGGGCCAGTTTCACCACGGGCCGTTAATAGGCCAAGAGTTACATAGGGCCTCATATGGGCCGAAAGATGTCATGGGCCGTACATGGGCCAGAAGTGAAAACGGGCTGGAATCATATTGGGTGGCCCAGATGACGCTACTGGGCCTAATTCGGATAGGGCGTAACGGGCCTTGGGTTAGCGGGCTGTAAATGGGCTATATGCGAACAGGCCGTTAACAGGCTTTACATGGGCCGGCCCGCCACCTTTTGACCAAGTCAAACGGGCCGGCCTTTTCACAGGAATGGGCCTCTGTTGGGCCATGCCACGTGTCGAAGTATCATAGGAGCCTTCTGTCCAATGAGTGGATGACATCTGTCCCAACGATGAGCCGACACGTGTTTCCTCCAGCCAATGATGATTTTACACATGGAAAATCGCCATTGGTCGGGGCTGTTAACGGGTTATCGGATCCAAAACCCGACCCGATAGCTTAACGGCATTCCGTTACGGTGGATGCCACGTGTCGGTCACCCTTGACGAAAGCACTTCCGTGACGCGCGATTTATCGTCATGGAAGTGGACACTTCCGTGATGATAATTTTGGTAATGTCATGAAACACTTCTACGACAGCACAGGTATGACTATCTTGATTCTGTCATAAATTTGTCATGGATGTACATGCATGACAAAAAACGCGACCTACTGTGACAAACACGTATCATCACGGAAGTGTATTTTTTTGTAGTGTGTGTTCCCCCTCCAATTACTGTTATTTGATTCTCTCTCCCCTGCTTCATCTGAACACCCACTTCTGAATTTGTTTTTCCTCCATCTCTAGCTCTGGTGTCTACACTAGCCTTAATATCTCCAGCACTAGTCCCAGTTCTCATAATTCCATCACATCCACCGAGAAAGTTACCTTGTGAGATTTGTGCCAGCAAAGCGTTGAGCAGCAGTTGTTGCTAGTGCGCCAGATCTGGGCCTCCTTTTTCTTGAATCACAGTAGCTCCCCCTGATTTGTTTTCATCTCCTCCTCTTTGTCTTTGTTTTTTGTTGTTGATCTGCTCTCCATCAGCATTTCCTCCCCTTGGGACTGGATCTTGACGTAGTTCTTGCCTGTCTTGGAACCGCAAAAAAAGGAGAGACCTTCATGATTTTTTTAGTGCATTGGCTCACCTTTTTTGCGGGAAATGCATTGGACTAATCAAGGACATGTCACTAAAGGCTATGTATGTAACTTTTATTCCAAGTAGACTTTCTGTAGTTTCCATTTCCAACTAATAATGTGTACGTATGCATCTTGGACTCGCATATACGCACTTTAAAAAAGGCTCTCCATAGAGGTGTCAACCATCGGACTTGTACGTTCTTTATATTTTACATGAAATTATTGTCTTCTAATCTCAACCGTTATAATTATTACTTTTCATTTATGTATATGTTATTTAGCACTTCAGCTCAATTAACCATGATGAGATTGATTTTTTGGTGTAAGAAGTGTTCTTGGAAGTTCATAAGGATTTTTGCGTGCTATTTCCTAGTTTCCCTATTTTACTTCACCTTGTCCCTAAGCCGCAAAAAAACTAATTTGCTTTTATGTTCATACCATTAAGAATAAATCAAAACATCGATGTCTTGTACATAAATTGTCCGTTCTTTTCCTACATCTTACTATATTTCCCCCCTTATTTGTTCTTTCCTCTATTTGTTCTACCTTATCAGTCTAATATGATTATATTATTTTTCATATAGCTTTCAAATTTGGGATGTATACTAAATAGAACATGTCGCCATTTATGTTTCAATATTTGCTGCCAATTTAATAATATTGTATACATGTTATTTAATTATTTTAGATATTTGTAACAAAATTTAAGTATTACTGAAATATGTGGCTTTCTTCATTGTGGCGGTTTTTCTTATATCAAAATGCTTTTTGAACTTTCAATCTAGCAACATGTGTATACCTTTTTTATCTAATACAAAATGACCGCACATATTATCCTATGTCGTACGTGATTGCTCACGCACAAATTAGCCATAAAAATATTAATTAGAAGATGACATCAGTGATGATGTCATCGTTCGCACTTTACATGCCAATATAATACGGATTGCACCACGCTGCCGTTTTTGCCTAATGCCTATGAACGTGTGCTAATCGGACACCTTCCTTTTTTTCCCTGTCAATCACATTTGGCTCTCGTTCACATATGTAACTATTTGGACGTGACATATTGCACCTTTTGTACATACTAATATTATTTGTACGTAACGCTTATATTTTAAATCTTATCCCTTAATCTCTCAAATTAACGGTTGAGATAATTTAATATATGTGGATGAATGTGATGTCTTGTTTGTCTCTTGTCTTAATAATATAATAGATAACAACCCATAATGCAATAAATATCAATGTAAAATCATGATGCAAAATGGACGTATCAACTTCCTCAAGCTTAGACCTCGCTTGCCCTCAAGCGAAAGCCGGAATCAAAAAATATGTCCACATGTTTGGAGATAGAGGTGTCGATAAAATAAAATACGAATATGAGGGTATCATGATTATCTTTAGAACAACAAGATATAATGTCATATAATTTCTTATGCTAAAGTAACAATTCGTTCACAAAGTAAAGTATGAATCAAAACTTCATTGAAAACTAACAAACTATGATCTCAGTCATCGAAGCAATTGCAATTTATCACAACTTCGGAAAGAGTCAATTCAAAAAATATGTCCACATGTTTGGAGATAGAGGTGTCGATAAACTAAAATACGGACATGAGGGCATCATGATCATCTTTAGAACAACAACATATAATGTCATATAATTTCTTATGCTAAATTAACAATTCTGTGGGGACCCCGACTCATATGTCGTGATGACCAAATGCACGTGTACAGTGATCCCAGAGATCAATGCTCACTGAACACACAGAAGCTGAATAACAAGAGTCTTTCATCCATACATACCGTCTTACACAAATTATGACCATTATGGTCAAGTCTTGAGTATATCTTTGCAGCGGCAAACTTCGTCGACATCTTGGACCCATGCCATCTGCCTTAACCCTACATGCATTCTGACTGGAAAGCGTCCTGGCTCGCATGTTCATCACCAAGGTATTCTTCATTATATCCTGTTCTTTCATGCCTGGCCAGTAAAATAACCAGAGGCAAGCCAATGAGTACTTTGAATGTACTCGCAAGCAACCCATGAATGATAACAAGATAAATATGCATGGTTTCAATTCTAGGTTGGCATTTCAGGGAATTGCTAGTTTTCATCATGCAAGTATGATCAATACCCTCCCAGGGTTCATGCATGTGTCTCCTACATGCAACAAGAAGTTACAGATATCAACATAAAGAGAGGGAGTAATCCACAACTCCATTTCAAACTCATCGTGACCTTCCTCATGATTTACATCATCAACAATATTCTTAATCCGTGTTGTTTTTCAGAAACATATGGACACAGTCTAAGAAGCACCACCCAACTGTCCTTGATCGTGGACACGGCTATTCAAATAGTTTGACACTCTGCAGAGGTTACACACTTTACCCAGAAGATCCAGGAAGCTTTCGTGTCATCCACGACCCGCGGTACCTCAAGTAGTCGGGGTAAGCACCCGATCACTACCTTTCCCTAGATGTGACTAACAAGGGGTCCACTCGATTGGTAGCCGCCCCCGTGCCAAACATTGTCATATAATAAATTTCTTTTGTGGAGCCACGCTCCCATACTCATCACATATCACAAGCACGGGGTACCAACGGTGTGTCCTGTGCCCTGTAAAAACATTCATGGCCGTCCTACCTGGCACGCCCCCGTCCCGAGAGTGACCACGCCACTCCCGTCACTAGTAATGCGGGCATCCATGTTAACACGAACTAGGTAATCAATAATGCCCTTTCCCATATAAGGGTAGAGTGGTTCCGCATGTAGGGTTGGGACGGTCAACAAATCTCAAATCTAACCCGTCTCTGTAAACAACACATATTCACTTGCTTCGGTGCACCACTTTTTCATCAAGTGATGACCTAGTTCAACATTACCCATGGGCATTGGGGGCACCCGATGGGGTTCTCAAAGGATTGTAACCAAGAGATGATCATGGCATAGACGCAACCATCATGTGTCATCATCAAGTATTTTTCATAGTATCTCTAGCACAAGGTAGAGCTATGAACATGCAAGTACCAATGGCATGCATCAATGCAACGATTATATCAAGCTCATATTCAACAACATCATCATGCATACGGAAAATTTATCGATGAACAAGAGGGCTGAATCATGGTCAAAGGGCTGCTTTCCTGGCTCAGCAAAGTCTTCAACTCCTCTGGTCCATCTCCGAGTACTCCGTCTATTTCGTCAACTAACGTCGGAAGCAATCACAATAAGCAACATAACAAGGAAAAACTAAAAGTGCTATAAAAATATGAATTTGACTTTTCTAGGACATCTCTGGTTATATGAAAAATAACCAGAGTGGTTTCATTGGGATTGGATCAGTGGATATTTGTGAACATTTCTATATGATGGAATCAATGGATTTAATGGATCTGCAAGTTGTGCACATAATTCCTTTCTATAAAAATGAGTAAAGGTACCCATTAAATCAGGCATGATTTTAGAAACAGTCAGAAATTGGTTTCACTGGATTTGTAGTTAAAATGAATATTCTATGGATTTTTGAAGTGGACTAATGTGGATAAATGACCTATTTAATGGATCCAGTGAAATCCAAGCACAGTAAAAATGTTCACTACACCTCACTCAATATATCATGATTTATGGAGTCTCTGAAAATTTGAATCATCAAATTTGGACGGGAAATGAAATAATTATGGATTTTAGAAGCTCACTGGAAATGAAAAGAAAGGACTTTGGTTATACCTAAAGCGCGCACAGAGCGCAGTTTTAGCATCGCAGTGCACTGGGCCGGCCCAGCGGCTCAGCCGCACACGAGCTGTCGACGCAGGAGGCGTACTCGGGCCCAGAGGCTAAGGAGGGAAGAGAGGCTCGGGATACCCCGAATTTAGCCCGGGGCCGGCGGCGGCTCTCCAGCCATGGAGGGCTATGGGGGGCACGAGGAGGGGAGTGGGTCAGTCCAGGGGGTGCATGGGAGGGAGAGTGGGCCAAAGGAGTAAAGAGGGGACTCGAGGGGTGGCCTGGGGCGGCCTTATATGGCAAGGCCATGGCTCACCGTGGACGCGGCCTACGGGCGCCCGCGGAAATGGCCGTGGTGGCCATGGGAGGAGGCTCAGGGCTGTCTGCGGCGCTCGTGGGGGTGGTGCTGGTTGTAGGAAATGGAGAGAGAGAGAGTGGGGCGAGCTCCGGGTGGAGCCACGGGCTGACGCACGCATAGGACGAGCCGGGCGGCTCTGGGCACGCGCTGCTGGAGGTGAGAGAGAGGGAGAGTGGAGGGGGACTGCACGGCTGTCGAGTTGCAGACATCGAGGGCCTCGACTGGCGCTAGGGGAGGCCCGAGGTGGCCGGAGGCATTAGGCAGAGGGCGGCTACAGTGCGGGAGCGCACTATAGCACGCTCCAGAGCGCGTGTGTGGCTGGCATGACCATTTTTTAGGCAATGTGGGCGCGGCCAAGCGTGTTTGGTAGCTGCTAGGGAGGAGTAAAGAAATGGGGAGGGCATTGGATGCCCTAGAGTTGCTCGGGAGTGAGAAGGAGGGGGAGAAGGAGAAGGATTGCTGCTGTCCAAAGGGGTAAATGGGGGGTTTTACCCTTCAATCATTGAGCAATGGCCAGGGGAAAGTTACTGGAGGTAGAAGATGAGTAGATGAAGCTCTGGTAAAAAGTTGAGCTCATGGAGAATAGCGGAAGGGGTCAAAACAGTGGTTTTGGTAAAATGTCAGAAGGCGTTTGATGGTGTTTTGGCCAAGCAAATGATTTCCATTTGACATGATATTTAACAGGATCAAATGGTATATAGGACTGAGGTTGGTCACCAAGTTTGAGTTCATTTGAAGAAGTTTGCCAATGTAACTTAGGCAAACCCTAGAAGTCAACAGAAAATGGGTTTCCCAACATTTAGTCATGCAAATCTATTCTCCTTGATGCACCACTTGGTGTAGTGTCATCATTTGAGGATTTGAGCATGTACACAAAATTTGGGATGAAAAGAAGAAAGTTGGCAATGTAGAATTGTTCAAACTTGGAAAAGGACAGAAGAAAGTAGGGTTTTACGCCTCACGGCGGCCCGAGCCTGGTTAAATTGCTTGTGTGATCCCTATCGTGCTACCCCAACGCTGGTATGCTCTTTGTGCAGCGCGACGCCCCCCTGCCGAACCAGCAAGGGACCTCCCTGGTCCCATAGGTGGTCGTGGTTTCCCGCGACATCTTTGGCGCGCTAGGTAGGGGGCACGCTTGCGTGAATCTGAAGGCATGTGCAGCGCGTCGACTTAATCACCATCTTCATCTTTGACGGCGCCATCGACCATGGCGCCCAAAAAGAAGCCCGGTCCTTCGGCTCACCCATCGACCTCAAAGGCTCCACCGCCCATGGCTTCCAATGCTGCGGGGGGCGCAGAGACACACGAGGACGCAGACACTGCTGGGGATGTGGTCGGAGCAGGCGGCACCGTCACCACTTCCCCCGCGGCCAACGCGGGAGCAGGAGGCATCGGAGGAGAGCAGCGTCAACAACACCGCGATGGCCATGCTACGCAAGGTACGGGTGAAGGGGTTACTCCATCTGCACCCCTCTCTCCCATCGAAGGGCACAGCCACAGCAACGACGCGCGGACCAGGGCGAATCGCCGCCCTCCGGCCTCTCCCACCACGGGTGTGGTCGCAGCACGCGCACCTCCCCCGAACGTGTCGACCAAGCCCCTGCGCCCGATGGAGCCGCTGGCCCTCGAGCGCCTTCACCGCACCACATCCAGGTGGTCGCCCCGCAACAGCAGCGGGGGCGCAGTGCCGCCGCCGCTTGCACCATCAGGAGCCGAGCGACGGTACGATCGACTTCATCATCATCCATGCCAAGTACGGCTTCGGAGGCCATGGTGCGGACTCAACTGATGCTAAGGTTTCTCCCAGCGGCCGAGCAGATGGACGAATGGCATGCCACCATCCAAAGCCTGCTCGGTTTCACCGAAGCTGGGGGCTCACGGTGAGCTACCCCGCCGCGACCTCCCCAAGCGACAGCAACATCTCATGTTGCTGACCATACTTAAGGGGACATCCCCACAGTGCAGTCCCCTCCGCGGCAGCCAGCACGAGCGCAGCGGAATCAAGACCCCGACGACGTCTCGATGGCCTCTTCTGACCCTCGAGCATGTCCCGGCCAAGGACGAGCCCCGAAGGATAAGCGGAGAGGAGACACGCGCGTCGTCGTCGAGCAACACCGTGACGACCTCCGCCGGACCGACGGGTACGACGGACCCGACGTCGACAAGCCGGCGCTCAGTATTGGCGGGTGCCTACCTTTTGAGGTTGGCTGCCCTGCCTTTACCTGAGAGCTGCGGCAAGTCCGTTGGCCGTCCGCTCGCACATTCAAGGCAGAAATACCCCAGAAGTACGATGGGAGGCTGAACCCGACATAGTTCCTGAGAATCTACACCATCGCTGCTCAGGCTGCCGGGGGAATAGATGATAAGGTGTTTGCCAACTACTTCCCTTTGGTCCTCAAGTCCAATGTGAGGTCTTGGTTGATGCACCTATCGGAGAACTCCATTTCATCATGGATTGACCTATGCCATGAGTTCATCGGCGCCTTCACGGGCGGCCATCAAGAACCCGACAGGCCCAGCGACTTGCAGCTTCTCCAACAGAAAGAAGGAGAAACCCTCCTTAAGTATTTACAGAGATTCAGCAAAGTTCATAGAAATATCCCAAATATCCATCAGGCAGTTGTAATAGCTGCCTTCCAGTCCAATGTGCGCAACCGTCGTATTCGTTCTAAGATGAATGTACAGTTGCCCAAGACTGTGAAGGAGCTTTACACTCTGGTAGATAAGTGTGCCCGGATGGAGGAGGGAAGGAAGTTGCCCAGAGAGGAAGATTGCACCAATGTTGTTTCAGAGGATGAAGATGAGTCAACTAGTCAGAAGAAGAGCAAGAAGCGCAGTAAGAAGCGGAGGGATAAGGCAGTGATGACTGTTGAAGGATCGGGTGCGCCTAGTACCGGTAAGAAGGCCAAAGCTGAGGCCCCCAGCAAGGAAGCTGCCGTGTCCACTGACTTCCGGGAAGCCGCTGTGCCGAGAAAGCCGGGAAAGGTGATGGGCCGTACTGCAAGATTCATCGGACCAAGGGCCACGACCTTTAAGAGTGTTACCAGGTTGAGCAGCTTGTCAAGAAGCAGAGAGCAGAGTATGAGAAGTGGGATAAGGAAAAAGGTTAGAATGTTGCTGGCGTTAACGGTCGTGGCGGTGAAGTAAATCGCCCCGGCAAACCCTTTCCAAACTGAGGAAAGCCCGCCAAAGGCCGAGAGAAGGAAACCTGTGATGATGAGAGTGATGGAGGGGATGAAGAGGAAACCAGTGAGCAGGAGCTTTAGAAGGCCAATGACGCCCTATGCATTGACGGAGGTGCATCTCTGCATGCTTCTCACCGTCAGCTCAAACGGTAGGCACGAGAAGTCAATGCCATGGAACCAGCGCCAGAGGCCCGGAAGCCGCTCAAATGGTCCCGTACGCCCATCATCTTTGACGAGGAGAATCATCCTAGCCGTACCACTGCGATAGGGTGTTTGCCATTGTTGGTTTCCCCAACAATTCACAACCTCAAGGTCACAAAGATGCTGGTGGACGGCAGGGTCGGGTTGAATCTGATTTCCCCGGCAGTCATTGCTACCTCTTGAGCATGTGTTGGTTTTCCCTTGAAGAGGAAAGGGTGGTGCGGCAAAGTAGCGTAAGTATTTCCCTCAGTTTTTGAGAACCAAGGTATCAATCCAGTAGGAGACTACATGCAAATCTCCTAGTACCTGCACAAACAATCAAGAACCTTGCAACCAACGCGATAAAGGGGTTGTCAATCCCTTCACAGCCACTTGCAAAAGTGAGATGTGGTAAAGATAATAAGATAAATATTTTTGGTATTTTTGGTTGTATAGATTGGAAAATAAATATTGCAAAATAAATAGTAAACTAGAATTGTAGATGGGAAACTTATATGATGTAAAGTAGACCCGGGGGCCATAGGTTTCACTAGTGGCTTCTCTCAAGATAGCATATATTACGGTGGGTGAACAAATTACTGCCGAGCAATTGATAGAAAAGCGCATAGTTATGATGATATCAAAGGCAATGATCATGAATATAGGCATCACGTCCGTGTCAAGTAGACCGAAACGATTCTGCATCTACTACTATTACTCCACACATCGATCGCTATCCAGCATGCATCTAGAGTATTAAGTTCATAAGAACGGAGTTACGCATTAGGCAAGATGACATGATGTAGAGGGATAAACTCAAGCAATATGATATAAACCCCATCTTTTTATCCTTGATGGCAACAATACAATACGTGTCGTTTCCCTTTCTGTCACTGGGATCGAGCACCGCAAGATTGAACCCAAAGCTAAGCACTTCTCCCATTGCAAGAAGGAACAATCTAGTAGGCCAAACTAAACCGATAATTCGAAGAGACTTGCAAAGATAAAAAATCATGCATATAAGAATTCAGAGAAGAATCAAATAATATTCATAGATAATCAATTTCATAAACCCACAATTCATCGGATCTCGGCAAACACACGGCAAAAAGTATTACATTGAATAGATCTCCAAGAACATCGAGGAGAACTTTGTATTGAGATCCAAAGAGAGAGAAGAAGCCATCTAGCTAATAACTATGGACCCGAAGGTCTGTGGTAAACTACTCACACATCATTGGAGAGGCTATGGTGTTGATGTAGAAGCCCTCCGTGATCGAATCCCCCTCCGGCAGATCGCCGGAAAAGGCCCCAAGATGGGATCTCACGGGTACACAAGGTTGCGGCGGTGGAAAAGTGGTTGCGTGGCTTCCCTGGATGTTTTCAGGGTATAAGAGTATATATAGGCGAAAGAAGTAGGTCGGTGGAGCTACGAGGGGCCCATGAGGGTGGGGGGCGCGCCTACCCCCCTGGGCGTGCCCTCCTACCTCGTGGCCGCCTCGTTGCTTCGTTGACTTCCACTCCAAGTCTCCTGGATTGCGTTTGTTCCGTAAAAGATCCTCACGAAGGTTTCATTCCATTTGGATTCCGTTTGATATTCCTTTTCTACGAAACACTGAAATAGGCAAAAAAAACAGCAAATTGCACTGGGCCTTCGGTTAATAGGTTAGTCCCAAAAATAATATAAAAAGGTATATTAAAGCCCATTAAACATCCAAAACAGATAATATAATAGCCTGGAACAATCAAAAATTATAGATACCTTGGAGACATATCAGTCATCAGCAAGCTTCAGATAGGAGAAGAAGAGCTAGAGGTTACCGGCACGTTCCAAGGAGTTAATCCCGCCAGGAGTCATCCTAAGGGAACGATCACGTTGCTGGTAATGTTTGTGGGAGAACTGAACTACCAGACTGAGAGGATTGTGTTTGATGTGGTTGATCTCCCACTGCCGTACAATGGGATTCTTGGATGCTCGGCCCTTGCTAAGTTCATGGCGGCATCCCACTATGCCTACAACACTTTGAAGATGCCTGGGCCCCTAGGAGTCATCACCATCCCATCAGATGAGAAAGATGCGATCATTTGTGCAGACAAGATGTACCGGGACGCAGTTGCGACAGAGGCAGTGGCAGCTGCAGTTCCCGCCAAGGAAAGCAAAGGAAAAAAGAGACTGTAGGAGCCCCGGCAAAGAGTCCGAGAAGCGTGCCACCACCGAGTGCACGACACCCATTGACGACGTGCCGGAGTGTTCCAACAGTAAGAGATCCAAGGTTGCTGCACCCCAAGTGAAGAAGGTCCCGACATGGCTGGCTGGCGTTGATGGTACTTTCACTATCAGCGCCACCCTCAATGAGAAATAGGAAAGTGTGCTCGTTGCCTTCCTGCGGGCGAATATCGATGTGTTTGCCTGGCAACCATATGATATCCCCGTTGTTCCCAGGGAGGTAGTCAAGCACCACCTTGATGTCTGCCCACACGCCCGACCTGTCAAGCAGAAAGTCCGGAAGCAGGACTTGGAGAGGTAGCAATTCATTGTAGAAGAGATCAAGAAACTTGAGGCAGCTGGTTTGGTCAGAGGAGTGTTGCATCCCACATGGTTGGCAAATCCAGTGGTGGTCAGGTAGGCTAACAGGAAGTGGAGGCTTTGCATAGATTTCACATATCTCAACAAGGCTTGCCGGAGGATCCATTTCCCTTGCCGCATATTGATCAGATTGTGGATTCCACTTCAGGTTGCGATTTGCTCTCCTTTCTGGACGCATACTCTGGGTATCACCAAATCTTCATGTCCAAGGAATATGAAGAGAAGACGTCGTTCATCACTCCATGTGGTATGTACTGCTTTGTCTGCATGCCATTCGGATTAAAGAGTGTCGGGTCCACTTTTGCAAGAGCAATCCAGATTGGGTATGAGCCACAATTGCACAGAAACATAGAAGCTTATATGGATGATATTGTGGTCAAGACCAAGGATAAGGCCACCCTTATTCAGCACTTGGAGGAGACATTTGATAATCTGTGCAAGATCAACTTGAAGCTCAACCCGGAGAAGTGTGTATTTGGAGTCCCCTCCGGCAAGTTGCTTGGGTTCTTTGTATCCCATCACAGGATCGAAGCCAACCCCGACAAGATCAAGGCCATCGAGCAAATCCAGGCGCCAAGGACAGTTAAGGATGTCAGACGTCTGACAGGATGTGTTGCCACGCTAAGCAGGTTCATCTCCAAGTCTGCCGAGCACGCCGTGCTGTTCTTCAAAAGTTTGAAGAAGGCCGGCCCTATGAAGTGGACCCCATAAGCAGATGCAGCTTTGCAAGATTTAAAGGCCTACTTGTTCTTTGTGCCCACCTTGGTTGCTCCCAAACCCCAGGAGCCGTTGCTGCTCTACTTGCGGCAACCAACCAAGTGGTCAGTGCAGCCTTGGTAGCGCAGCGAGAAGTGAATGAGGCAGGAAGTGAGTAGAGACCAGCAGAATCAGAAGAGGATCAGGACATCAACATGCACGGCAACGAGAGCAACCCCAAGGACATGGCAAGGAAGAAAGTGGTGCAGTGCCCAGTGTACTTTGTCAGTTCCCTGTTACAAGGGGCTAGATCAAGGTACTCTAGCGCGCAAAAATTGATCTTTGGTCTCATCATGGCCTCAAGGAAACTGCACCACTACTTCCAAGCCCATGAGATCACGGTTGTCACTCATTTCCCACTGCAAAGGATACTCTGAAACCCTGAGGCTACTGGCAGAACAGTGGAGTGGGATTGGAGTTATCCAACTTTGGTTTGAAGTTTGAGAGCACATCAACTATCCAGAGCAGGGCCTTGGCAGAGTTTGTTGCTGAATGGACGCCAACCCCTGATGAGGAAGTGACAGAGACAGTTATCCCTGGCAAGGAATCCTCCCAAGAATGGATCATGTATTTCGATGGTGCCTTTTCCCTGCAAGGTGCAGGGGCTGGCGCGCTTCTTGTTTCCCCCTCCGGAGAGCACTTGAAGTATGTCGTCCAGATGCATTTTACCCGAGAAGAGGCCACCAACAATACAACAGAGTATGAAGGGCTCCTTGCCGGGCAAGGGATTGCATCTGAATTGGGAATTAAGAAGCCGATCATTCGAGGAGATTCACAACTTGTGGTGAGACAAGTCAACAAGACTTATCAAAGTCTATTGATGGAGGCATATGTCGAGGAAGTGAGGAGATTGGAGGAGCGCTTTGACGGATTGCAAACACAGCGCATACCCCGTGCGGAAAACAGCATAGCTGATCATCTGTGAAAGTGTGCTGCGCAGAAGCTTCCTGTGGAACCAAGGACTTTTGTTCTCCATCTCACTCAGCCCTCCGTATCCCCAGCAACAATGGCCCGGAAGAGGAGAAAGTTGGACACCGATAAGCCTCTCCCAGTAGAGTCGTCCGCTCCCGGCAGAGACCCTACTGGAAACAACTCCTCACAGCCTGCCGGACCACCCCCTCCAGCCGGGCCCATGGACCCCGTGAACGAGGCTGGTGCTCCCGCAGCAGAGGAGGTGCCACTAGTCCTGGTTGTCGAGCCCCAGGCTCCAACTTGGGCAAGGCACATTGTCCACTTCCTCCAAACCAGAGATCTTCCTGGCGACCAAGATGAAGCTGAAAAAGTAGCCCGGAGGGCCAGTATGTATCAGTTTATCGATGACGCTCTATACATAAGGAGGCCCAACGGTGTGAAATTGAAGTGTGTCTGCGGGGAAGAAGGAAAGGAATTGCTGGCTGAGATTCACAAAGGAATGTGCGGCTCCCACATTGGATCAAGGGCATTAGTTGGGAAAGCATTCCGACAAGGATTCTATTGGCCCACAGCCCTCCAAGATGCGGTCGAGCTAGTCACAAAATGTGAAGCCTACCAGTTCCATTCCAAGAGAACACACCTGCCTGCCCAAGCTCTTCAAACAATCCCTCTATCATGGCCATTTTCATTCTGGGGGCTCGATATCCTCGGCCCCTTCCCCGAGCAATCGGGGGCATCGAATTCTTATTCGTTGCCATCGACAAGTTTACAAAGTGGCCAGAAGTGACTGCCGTGAGAAAGGTGACTGCTCATTCAGCTATCAAGTTCTTGAAAGAATTGGTGTGCCGTTTTGGAGTTCTGGCAAGGATCATCACCGACAACGGCACCCAGTTCACGAGCTGCGCCTTCATGCAATATGTTCATGCCCTCGGATGCAAGATCTTGTTTGCCTCTGTGGCACACCCCCGGAGCAATGGACAAGCTCAGAGGGCGAACGCTGAAGTGCTGCGCAGACTCAAGACAAGAACTTTTGATACGCTGCAGAAGCACGGCAGGCGGTGGATCGAGGAGATGCCGGTAGTTCTCTGGTCCCTCAGAATGACACCAAAACGAGCTACCGGGCAAACTCCCTTCTCCCTGGTCTACGGGGCAGAAGCATTTATCCCCACGGAACTCATTTACGGGTCGCCTCGAGTGCTTGCCTACGATGAAGTAGCACAAGATCAGCACCGCGTGACGACGCTGTGCTACTCGAGGAGAACCATCTCTGGGCTGCTACGCGTGCTGCACGCTATCGGCAAGCCTTGTGTCGCTATCATAGCCGCAGGATTCATGCCCGGTGTTTTGAGGAAGGTGACCTTGTCCTTAGGCGCGTTCAATCCACCAAGGGTTCAAACAAGTTGTCACTGAAGTAGGAAGGCCCTTATCGAGTAGTACGAGTCACCAGACCTGACGCAGTCTGTCCGAAGATCGGAGATGGCACTCAGTTGCAAAACTCATGGAATATTGAGCATCTCCACAAGTCCTATCTGTAAGGCGCGGCCGTCGGGCCCTGCGCGACAGCAACCCCTTTTGTACAGGCCTTGCCTCAGCGTCATGTAACCCCTTGTACGAAGCCGGGGCGATGACCCCGACCAAGATTGCATGCATGCATGAGCATTCCAAGATCACTGCATAAGCATTTCATGAGCATTTGCATATGCATATAGATAGGATCGCATCCTGCATTCATTTCTCATCTGCATGAAGCTTGCAGGTTCCTGCCATGAACTTGGCTACGACAAGGAGTTGAGAAGATTGCCCGGCACTGCGATCCCCGACAAGCCAAACAGATAAATTCTACCTTTTGCCCATTAGTATTATGTAAGCTATTGCTTGTGCATCAGGGAACCTCACTACTCTTTTTTGAAAATTAGGTGCTCCCATCCTAGGCTCGAACGTTTGCTTCGGTCAGGATGGTCGCAGTAGCCTTAGTTAAACAGAGTTGGCGGGGGGCTGAGCCCTTTATATTTTGTCCGGTAGACATAGTTCTCCGGCAGGTAAAAGGGTACCGGCAGGATGGCCTGCCGGGGAAAACTCATTTATTTACTATAAAGAGGCACTCCACCTCTGCATGGACATATACATGCACGAGTTCTCGGCAAAGATCATATTTTCCATTAATGTGTTGGTAATACAAGTACAAGCATTACAGAACACAAAAATGGACTAAGGAGATTACATTATTTGAATTAAAATTTGGCAATTGCCGGCAGGTTTAAGATTAAAAAAAGATAAGTGCCCCGTAATGCATTTGCCCATGTCCATCTCCTACAGGAAGAGGTCGAAGAGGCCGGAGGCAGGCACGGCTGGGATTTGGCGCCTCCCCAGGATCAGGACGGCGCCGCTCCCCAGCAAGGAGGAAAAAACCAGAGGTCAGGTGTGGATGTTGACGCTGCCGAAGGACTAGATGGGAGGTGCGGAGTCACCGGCAAACACGACTCGTCGGAACAGTCGACCCTGTTCTTGACGCATTGTGGGTTACGGCTGTCGTCCGCTGATACATCTCCAACGTTCTATAATTTTTGATTGTTCCATGCTATTATATTATCTGTTTTGGATGTTTGATGGCCTTTATTATACACTTTATTATTATTTTTGGGACTAACCTATTAACTGGAGGCCCAGCCCAAATTGCTGTTTTTTTGCCTATTTCAGTGTTTCGAAGGAAAGGAATATCAAACGGAGTCCAAACGGAATGAAACCTTCGGGAACGTGATTTTTGGAACAAACGTGATCCAGAGGACTTGGAGTGGATGTCAAGCAATCAACAAGGAGGCCACGAGGCAGGGAGGCGCGCCTGCCCCCTGGGCGCACCCCCCACCCTCGTGGGCCCCTCGTAGCTCTCCTGACCGACCTCTTTCGCCTATATATACTCATATACCCTGGAAACATCAGAAGAGGAGCCAAAACCCTAATTCCACCGCCGCAACCTTCTGTACCCGTGATATCCCATCTTGGGGCCTATTCCGGCGCTCCGCCGGAGGGGGCATTGATCACAGAGGGCTTCTACATCAACACCATAGCCTCTTCGATGATGTGTGAGTAGTTTGGCTCAGACCTTCGGGTCCATAGTTATTAGCTAGATGGCTTCTTCTCTCTCTTTGGATCTCAATACAAAGTTCTCCTTGATTCTCTTGGAAATCTATTCGATGTAAGCTTCTTTTATGGTGTGTTTGTCGAGATCCGGTGAATTGTGGGTTTATGATCAAGATTATCTATGAACAATATTTGAATCTTCTCTGAATTCTTTTATGTATGATTGGTTATCTTTGCAAGTCTCTTCGAATTATCAGTTTGGTTTGGCCTACTAGATTCATCTTTCTTGCAATGGGAGAAGTGCTTAGCTTTGGGTTCAATCTTGCGGTGCTCGATCCCAGTGACAGTAGGGGAAACGACACGTATTGTATTGTTGCCATCGAGGATAAAAAGATGGGGTTTATATCATATTGCTTGAGTTTATCCCTCTGCACCATGTCATCTTGCTTAAAGCATTACTCCGTTCTTATGAACTTAATATTATAGATGCATGCTGGATAGCGGTCGATGTGTGGAGTAATAGTTGTAGATGCAGGCAGGAGTCGGTCTACTTGTCACGGACGTGATGCCTATATACATGATCATACCTAGATATTCTCATAACTATGCTCAATTCTATCAATTGCTCGACAGTACTTTGTTCACCCACCGTAATACTTATGCTATCTTGAGAGAAGCCACTAGTGAAACCTATGGCCCCCGGGTCTATCTTCCATCATATTAAATCTCCCGTCAACAAGTTATTTCTGGCACCTTTTATTTTGCAATCTTTACTTTTAATCTTTATCATAAAAATACCAAAAATATTATATTATCATCTCTATCAGATCTCACTTTTGCAAGTGGCCGTGAAGGGATTGACAACCCCTTTATCGCGTTGGTTGCAAGGTTCTTATTTGTTTGTGTAGGTACAAGGGACTTGAGCGTGGCCTCCTACTGGATTGATACCTTGGTTCTCAAAAACTGAGGGAAATACTTACGCTACTTTGCTGCATCCCCTTTCCTCTTCAAGGGAAAACCAATGCAGTGCTCAAGAGGTAGCAAGAAGGATTTCTGGCGCCGTTGCCGGGGAGTCTACGCACAAGTCAAGACATACCAAGTACCCATAACAAACTCTTATCCCTCGCATTACATTATTTGTCATTTGCCTCTCGTTTTCCTCTCCCCCACTTCACCCTTGCCATTTCATTTGCCCCTCGTCCATTCGTCCTTCTGTTTGCTCATGTTTCCATGTGCCTTCTATTTGCTTGCATCTTTGCTTGCTAAAAATGTATTGATATGGATCCACTTAAAGTGTTTTACTTGGATCATCTTCGATCCTTATGCGCTCGTGCTGAAACTCCAACTAGCCTAGTTGATGGGAAATCTTTAGATGAGCATTCTCATTTTGTGCGTCACCATTTGTCTGAAAAAGGGAGACTCTTATGGGATCAAATAAATAGATTGCTATGTTATTCTTGGAATCTTTGTGAAATTTGTGATCTTACTTGTTGCTCTAAGAACCCTAAAAACACCTCCCCTACCTATGTGAGTTTAATGATAATGAAATCTTATCTTCTTATGCAAAGGTTGTTTATAGTTACTACGGTATCGAACAAATTGAAGAATTTGTTGCTTCTAAGGGTGCTTATAAAGTTGCTTCTTTGTTTGAAAAGTATGATATTACTCTCTGCGAATCTGAAAATCTTGACATACTTAAATATTGCTATGAAAACTATGCTCATAATGTCTATGTCAAAGAATTTATTGAAAGAATGACCGTTGCTTCGGAAGAAAACAATGATATGCATGAATCTGTAGATAATTATGATTCCGATGATTTGATTGAAATATCCCTTGATGAACATGATGCTTGCTATTCTTGTGGCCATGATGCCAATATTTATGAAGATGAATTTGCTATAGTTCCTTATGTTAAACATGAGATCGTTGCTATTGCACCCATACTTGGTAGTTCCTTCGATGAAAAGAATGATTGCAATGATGTTATTATAAATTCTCTTAATGTCAATTGTGTCAATGATATGCAAAACCTCAAGCTTGGGGATGCTAGTTTTGCTATGACTACTATTTGTTGCAATGATCATGATTGGGGTGATTCTTCTTTTGATCTTGAAAATTTATTCAAGCCCCATGATGAATATGAGATTGATTATAATGTTTGCAATAATATTGAAAGTGGGTTTGGAAGAGTGTCAACTTTAGATCCCACATATTTGGAGAATGTTCAATCTTATGTTTTCGATAAAAGTGGGTTTGGAGAGGTCATGACTTTAGTTAATGTTAATCCCACTATTTTGGAAGAGTGTCAACTTTGCATACATGTGGATCGTGTTAAGAATATGTTTTGTGATAGCTATATTGATGAATTTGCTTATGATCCTACATGTAATTATTATGAGAGAGGAAAATATGGTTGTAGAAATTTTCATGTTACTAAATTACCTCTCGTTATGTTGAGATTGCTATTGTTTCTTTCCGCTTCCTTGCATATGCTAGTTTTTGCTTGCCTTGATAATTTGTTTGCTTATAAAATACCTATGAATAGGAAGTATGTTAGGCTTAAGTATGTTTGTCACATGTTATATGATGCTCTCTTTGTGCTTCAATTCTTGTCTTTCGTGTGAGCATCGTTGAAATCTTATGCCTAGTTAGGGGCGTTAAACGATAGCGCTTGTTGGGAGTCAACCCAATTTTATTTTAGTTTTTTGCCTTTTGGTTCTATTTAGGAATAAATAATCCATCTATATTCTTTTTATATGTGGTTTTGTGTTTCAATTAGTGTTTGTGCCAAGTAGAACCTTTGGGAAGACTTGGGGAAAGTCTTTGCGATCTTGCTGTAAAAAACAGAAACTTTAGCGCTCACGAGATTAGCTACAACTTTTTACTCGAGAGTGCTAGTTAGTTGATTATTTTTGCAGATGATTAATAGATAAATTCCTCACGTCCAGCAATTTATTTTAGAATTTTTGGAGTTCCAGAAGTTTGCGTTAGTTACAGATTACTATAGACTGTTCTGTTTTTGACAGATTCTATTTTTCGTGTGTTGTTTGCTTATTTTGATGAATCTATGGCTAGTAAAAGAGTTTATAAACCATAGATAAGTTGGAATACGGTAGGTTTAACACAAATATAAAGAAAGAATGAGTTCATTGCAGTACCTTCAAGTGGTGTTTTGTTTTCTTTCGCTAACGGAGCTCACGAGATTTTCTGTTAAGTTTTGTGTTGTGAAGTTTTCAAGTTTTGGGTAAAGATTTGATGGATTATGGAACAAGGATTGGCAAGAGCCTAAGCTTGGGGATTCCCAAGGCACCCCAAGGTAAAATTCAAGGACAACCAAAAGCCTAAGCTTGGGGATGCCCCGGAAGGCATCCCCTCTTTCGTCTTCGTCTATCGGTAACTTTACTTGGGGCTATATTTTTATTCACCACATGATATGTGTTTTGCTTGGAGCGTCTTGTATGATTTGAGTCTTTGGTTTTTAGTTTATCACAATCATCCTCGCTGAATAAACCTTTTGAGAGAGGCACACATGATTCGGAATTTGTTAGAATACTCTATGTGCTTCACTTATATCTTTTGAGCTATATAGTTTTTGCTCTAGTGCTTCACTTGTATCTTTTATAGCACGGTGGTGGTTTATTTTATAGAAATTATTGATATCTCATGCTTCACTTATATTATTTTGAGTCTTAAACAGCATGGTAATTTGCTTTAATTGTGAAATTAATCCAAACATGATAGGCATCCAAGATGAGCATAATAAATACTTCCATATTGAGTTCATTGAATATCATGAGAAGTTTGATACTTGATAAGTGTTTTGAGATATAAAGGTGGTAATATTAGAGTGTGCTAGTTGAGTAATTGTGAAATTGAGAAATACTTGTGTTAAGGTTGGCAAGTCCCGTAGCATGCACGCATGGTAAAAGTTGTGTGACAATTTTGACACATAAGGTGTTCTTTTATTGCTTTCCTTATGAGTGGCGGTCGGGGACGAGCGATGGTATTTTCCTACCAATCTATCCCTCTAGGGGCATGCGTAGTAGTACTTTGCTTCGAGGGCTAATAATCTTTTGCAATAAATATATGAGTTCTTTATTACTAATGTGAGTCCATGGATTATACGCACTCCCAACCTTCCACAATTTTCTAGCCTCTACGGTACCGTGCATTGCCCTTTCTCGCCTTGAGAGTTGGTGCAAACTTCGCCGGTGCATCCAAACCCCGTGATATGATACGCTCTATCACACATAAACCTCCTTATATCTTCCTCAAAACGGCCACCATACCTACCTATCATGGCATTTCCATAGCCATTTCGAGATATATTGTCATGCAACTTTCCACCGTTCCGTTTATTATGACACGCTCCATCATTGTCATATTTCTTTGCATGATCATGTAGTTGACATCATATTTGTGGCAAAGACACCATTCATTTCATACATGTCACTCTTGATTCATTGCATATCCCGGTACACCGCTGGAGGCATTCACATAGAGTCATATTTTGTTCTAAGTATTGAGTTGTAATTCTTGAGTTGTAAGTAATGAAAGTGTGATGATCATCATTATTAGAGCATTTTCCCATGTGAGGAAAGGATGATGGAGACTATGATTCCCCCACAAGTCGGGATGAGATTCCGGACTAAATAAAAAAAAGGCCAAAGAAAAAAAAGGACCAAGAAAAAAAGAGAAAAAAAGGAAAAAAATGAGAGAAAAAGAGAGAAGGGACAAAGTTACTATCCTTTTTCCACAGTGTGCTTCAAAGTAGCACTGTGATCTTCATGATAGAGAGTCTCCTATGTTTTCACTTTCATATACTAGTGGGAATTTTTCATTATAGAACTTGCCTTGTATATTCCAATGATGGGCTTCCTCAAAATGCCCTAGGTCTACGTGAGCAAGCAAGTTGGATGCACACCCACTTAGTTTCTTTTGTTGAGCTTTCATATATTTATAGCTCTAGTGCATCCGTTGCATGGCAATCCCTACTCCTCTCATTGACATCAATTGATGGGTATCTCCATAGCCTATTGATTAGCCGCATCAATGTGAGACTTTCTACCTTTTTGTCTTCTCACATAACCCCCATCATTATACTTTATTCCACCCATAGTGCTATATCCATGGCTTGCGCTCATGTATTGCGTAAGGGTTGAAAAGGCTGAAGCGCGTTAAAAAGTATGAACCAATTGCTCGGCTTGTCATCGGGGTTATGCATGATGAGAACGTTTTGTGTGACGAAATTGAAGCATGGCCTAACTATATGATTTTGTAGGGATAAGCTTTCTTTGGCTATGTTATTTTGATAAGACATAATTGCTTGGTTAGCATGTTTGAAATATTATTGTTTTTATGTCAACATTAAACTTTTATCTTGAATCTTTCGGATCTAAATATTCATGCCACAATAAAAAGAATTACATTGAAAATTATGCTAAGAAGCATTCCACATCAAAAATTCTGTTTTTATCATTTACCTACTCGAGGACGAGCAGGAATTAAGCTTGGGGATGCTTGATACGTCTCCAACGTATCTATAATTTTTGAATGTTCCATGCTATTATATTATCTATTTTGGATGTTCGATGGGCTTTATTATGCACTGTTTTATTATTTTTGGGACTAACCTATTAACCGGAGGCCCAACCCAAATTGCTGGTTTTTTTTGCCTATTTCAGTGTTTCGAAGGAAAGGAATATCAAACGGAGTCCAAACAGAATGAAACCTTCGGGAACGTGATTTTCGGACAAACGTGATCCAGAGGACTTGGAGTGGACGTCAAGCAATCAACGAGGAGGCCACGAGGCAGGGAGGCGCGCCTGCCCCCTGGGTGCGCCCCCACCCTCGTGGGCCCCTCGTAGCTCTCCTGACCGACCTCTTTCGCCTATATATACTCATATACCCTGGAAACATCAGAAGAGGAGCCAAAACCCTAATTCCACCGCCGCAAACTTCTGTACCCGTGAGATCCCATCTTGGGGCCTTTTCCGGCGCTCCGCCGGAGGGGGCATTGATCACGGAGGGCTTCTACATCAGCACCATAGCCTCTCCGATGATGTGTGAGTAGTTTACCTCAGACCTTCGGGTCCATATTTATTAGCTAAATGGCTTCTTCTCTCTCTCTCTTTGGATCTCAATACAAAGTTCTCCTCGATTCTCTTGGAGATCTATTCGATGTAATGTTCTTTTGCGGTGTGTTTGTCGAGATCCGATGAATTGTGGGTTTATGATCAAGATTATCTATGAACAATATTTGAATCTTATCTGAATTATTTTATGTATGATTGGTTATCTTTGCAAGTCTCTTCAAATTATTGGTTTAGTTTGGCCTACTAGATTGATCTTTCTTGCAATGGGAGAAGTGCTTAGCTTTGGGTTCAATCTTGCGGTGCTCGATCCCAGTGAAAGTAGGGGAAACGACACGTATTGTATTGTTGCCATCGAGGATCAAAAGATGGGGTTTATATCCTATAGCTTGAGTTTATCCCTCTACATCATGTCATCTTGCTTAAAGTGTTACTCCGTTCTTATGAACTTAATACTCTAGATGCATGCTGGATAGCGGTCGATGTGTGGAGTAATAGTAGTAGATGCAGGCAGGAGTCGGTCTACTTGTCACGGACGTGATGCCTATATACATGATCATACCTAGATATTCTCATAACTATGCTCAATTCTATCAATTGCTGGACAGTAATTTGTTCACCCATCGTAATACTTATGCTATCTTGAGAGAAGCCACTAGTGAAACCTATGGCCCCCGGGTCTATCTTCCATCATATTAAATCTCCCGTCAACAAGTTATTTCTGGCACCGTTTATTTTGCAATCTTTACTTTTAATCTTTATCATAAAAATACCAAAAATATTATCTTATCATCTCTATCAGATCTCACTTTTGCAAGTGGCGGTGAAGGGATTGACAACCCCTTTATCGCATTGGTTGCAAGGTTCTTATTTGTTTGTGTAGGTACAAGGGACTTGAGCATGGCCTCCTACTGGATTGATACCTTGGTTCTCAAAAACTGAGGGAAATACTTATGCTACTTTGCTGCATCACCCTTTCCTCTTCAAGGGAAAACCAACGCAGTGCTCAAGAGGTAGCATCCGCATCACTACCACCCGAAGACCTCGGCGCGGCCGATGCTCTCTGGGTCTTCGCACAAAGAGCATGGTCGTCCCCAGGAGCCCTGACATTAGAAGCCACCGCACGTCCCGGAGACGTATGTTAAGGCGAGGATCCTTCCTGCACGGAAGGAGGAGGACGCCCAGGAGGAGCCAGATTCGGCCCTACTAGCGACGGATCTCTTCCGAGGCTCCACCCCAGCGCCGCAAGGGCAAGAAGAATGGAGAGCGATTGACTACCACACGCCATGCCCACTTCAAGCCACGACATGGTGTCATTCGCGTCCCCTCCCACTGAAGTCAAGGTCACGGGCGGCCGGGCGGCAAGGACGCCGGGATCGCCACCCCTGGCATTGTCGCCGCACCGACTGAATCTCCCTCTCAGATCCAGGGAAAGCTTCAAGACGGAGCTCGGGGGCTGGCCCCAAGCTGTCTCCTCAACATGACAAGTAAAAGCAGAAGATAAGAAGAGAAAGGATGCGAAGATGAGTGACTCCACCCTTCTCTGCCCCTCCTTTTATAGGCGGGGTGAGGAGGGGGGCTGCTCCATCAATGGACGACCACCGTCTTCTTCCGCCAATTCAAGATGACCGGGCCCTCACCATGATGCTCTCCCGCGCCACGCGCCTCCATTACCTACCCCCCACGATGCATGCAACATACATGGCCAATGTTAAGGGCGTGGTGGGAAGAGTGAATTGGCTGTTTCTACCCCGTGCGTTAAAGTCATTCACGGGCCATTACTGGAGTGGCCCCACCACTATTGGCTTTACACGACGCGCGGAGAAACCGGAAACTGGCCCGGAATCAAAGCTAATGAAGGAGCATAGAAGACTTCAAGAAACCAGCCTCTTCAGCGACCCTCTCCTGTGCACTTATTAGGCCCTACCCCGATGACGCTCGGCAGCGCGTTCGGGGCAGGCCCGGGGACTTCTGTTGGTGCAACAAACCCTGGGTCTGTTGCCCAGACTATGCACAGGCACGGGAACAAGATTGAAGCACGAGCCAAGATGTACAAGAGATTTGAAGGGCCAACATGCAGATCAGTGTAACATCCCAAAATTCTAAATTTTGGAATGTTATAATAAATAGATAGATTTGATTGTTTGTTGGATTGTTGTGTGATTGATTGACTGAAAGTGAGTGAAATTCGAAATCTTTTGAAAGTTAAATGAGAGGGAATAAAAGGACTTTCCCAAACTTTCATTTTCCTTTTATGATCTCCATGAATTCAAATTCTTTTCATCACAAAACCCTCGAGAGAAGATGACATGACTTCTTCCATTTATTTAAATGAAAAGGGGTGTTGAAAATATTTGAATTTCATTTGAGAATATTTCCAATTCTGAAACTTTATGCAACTCAATGATTTTCACGAGAGAAGATAAAATGACTTCTTCAAAACATATGAAATATGAGTTGGGAGTTTCAAAGGATTAAATTCAAAGTCCCATTGAAATTATCTTTCAATATTGGAGTTATTTGAGTTTTATTCAAATTATTTTCTCCAAAATAAAAATATATAGAAAATAGGGTAACATGATTCCCTACATCAGAAAATTGGAGAGAAATAAATTTGAAATCATTTTGGTATTTTTAAAATGATTTTTATTGGATTTTATTAAGGCAGAATCACTGTTTGATTTATTTGAATTTTTTAGGACTTTATTTGACTTTAGAAAAATGTTCAACTTGTAGGAAATAATTTTTTGAAAATTTTGATATATTATATGCCTATCTAATATTTTATTTCTTTTGTTTTTTATTATTTTCATTTCTCTGTTTCTTAAAAAAAACTTCTGTTCGCCGACTGGGCCGTCCCAGCACCCAGCCAGGCCGCGGCCCAGCCAGCCCAGCCCCGCGCGTCCCCGACCCCCGCCCGGACTCCGGCTCCCGCACGCCGACCGCCGCCGCCATGGACGCCGTGCCGCCTCCAGCCTCCTCTGCCCCCTTCCCCACGCCACCTCCTCGCCCCCCCCTCTTAAAAGGCGCGCCCCGGCCCCGTTTCCCTCGGAGCACGAGCCGCCAGAGCCCGCGCCGCCGCCGCCGGAAGCCGTAGCCGCGGCCCTCGTCGCCGTCGACCGCCGCCGACGCCACCACTCCAACCGCCGCTCCACGCCGCCCCTCCCCGTGCTCTTCGCCGCCTCCCGCGACGCCCGGAGCCGCCGCTCCGGCTGAGACCGAAGCTGCCGCCGTCGTCCTCCCCGACTCCGGCGATCGCCGTGGTAACCGCCGCCTCCCGTCCGTTGGATCTGGATCGAACGATCCAGATTTCGTTTGTTTTTTTTAACGTTTTTTTATTTGATGAACATTCGTTAGTTAGCGTTCAGTAATGAACGTTCACTTTTTAGTTTTTTTTCTTTTCTTTTTCTGTTATTTTCGGCCAGGGACCCAACTGTGAATAATTTTTATTTACAGATTAGCCCTTGATCTTCAAACGTCCACAACTTTTTACTCGTTTGTCCAAATCCAACGAAACCAACGCCCACTTCTTCGTTATGATCTCCTCTATCCAGTAAAACAACTTAAACATGTTTTTGAAAGTATTAAAATTTGAATTCAAACAGATTTGTATTCAAACTTCGTTTGATCGTAACTTGAGTTTTATAACTCCGTTTGAGTTGATTCTTTTTGCAATTCGCAGCTCTTGACCTAAACTTTCTGATAAGGCCAAATTCACATAATTTTGGTACTGTTAGAAATTGTTTTATGTTGCAAGAGTTATTTGCTTGGTTTTGAAGTTTTTCCGAATTGTTTCCCTCGTTCTTTCTGATCTTTGAGTGATTGCTTATGTATGGTTGCTATTGCTTGCTCACGATAGATTGACCGGAGTGTGACGAGTAGATCTATCCAGAGTATTGAGTGCGAATCATCTTCATCAACATTGCAGGCAAGTAACACTTTGATCATATACCTTCCATACCCAGTTTTTATTGCATTAGATCTATTCCTCAAACATTGCATGATTAGGATCTAATTAAATTGTGGGTGTTGGGAAGTAGTTGAGGTAGTACCTATTACCTGTTCTTTTATCAAACCCTTGGGAGTTACTTCTACGTTTGCTATTATATTGCCATGCTATGCTCGTAGACGTGGATTGGGTTTGAGTGATATTCATGACAGATGTGAGATTGTTAATAATGGTTTACTTAAGGTGGCAACTAAAACTCACATCTGGGTGGATTGAGGTACCTGGGTATTCCAGGATTGCCTGTTTTTCTTTTGGACCGCCACCCAGGTTCAAAGGGATCATGAGATTATTCATGCTAGAAACTTCCGTGTGCAGCCACAAGCTATTATGGGCTCTAGCATAGTTGACTAAGTTGTGTGAACTCTTACAGTGGTAGACTAGTAGATGTAGGGGAAAGTAGGTGTAACTGTCTACCCATACGTAAGGTGCAAACACTTCTGAAAGACTGTGTCTCGGTCATCCGTTACTCAAACACCAGGTAGTGCGAGTAATCCAACGGAGGAGATCGAGTCTTGTGGGGAAAAGTGCGCAAACCTCTGCAGAGTGTACAAACTAATCATGGTTAGCCGTGTCCCCGGTTATGGACATCTTGAGTATCTAGTTCATGGATTATCCCGTTGATCTCATCATGTTACTTAATTTAAATTTGATTTGGGTTTAATCACGTTCTTAATTGGGATTGAGATGCTCTCAACCATCTCAATGTTTCACAACCACAATGCTAGTTAAACAAAATTTATTCCTTTGCAGTAGGGAAAAATTGGCTTTTCGCAAAAACATTATAACCATAGAGCTTTTCCACCAGCCATATATGCATGTAGTGATAGCCCTTGTTCATCATTTCTCTATGGTGTGAATTTGCCAGCATATTCCATGTGCTGACCCGTTTTCGGGCTGCAACGTTTCATGTTGCAGGATTCTTACGACGAGTAAGTGATACGTTAGGGTTACGATTTCTACACTCAACTTTGCCGTTGGTGTTGATGGGAATCCACAACCTTGTTACTTCCGCTATTTGGATTGAGGTAATAGTATTTACGTTACTTTATACATGTGATTTACCTCTGTTATAAATCCTCGAGTACTGTGTGTGTCAGCATACCGATCCAGGGATGACACTTAAGCACAGAGACTTGATCCATTCGGGTCGGGTCGCTACAAGATGGTATCAGAGCACATGTTGACTGTAGGACGTGACCCTAGAAACTGGCAAGCCCATAGGAAATTTTTTTCTCTACAACTTTCCTTTTCAAAAAGATCTTTTACCTCTCTCCTTTTCTGAGTCTTATTCAAATACTCCCTATTAGTGAGACCATACCCCTTTCCCCTTTTGACCACTCGAAGATTTGACTGATGAGACCACTTCAAGAAGTACAGGATATCGGACAACTAAGACCATTCGGAATGAAGAGGATTTTACCGTGCATTATGATGGAAACTACAACGGTTGAAGACTCCGAAGACTGGGAGAATTTGAAGGCTCTGAAGAATTGCCAGATGTGTATGACCTAGGAAGGTTACCGTTATGGAACTTGGCAGACTATGGAAGCCGTCAATACCCGAGACCAAGGTGTACCGGAGAAAGACCGGAACATGGAGCATTAGAACTCAAAGTTTTTGTTAAGAAAACCCAAAGACAAGGGATATCAGTTATGGAATGAAAGCTCATGGCAGTAACATGGGCATAGACACGGCTGACCATGGTGTTATTACCCGTTTATGCTATTGTCACCGTGCGGAGTTAAGCATGCAGATGCATGGAAGGATTGGATGGTAGAAGGCTGATGGAACACCTATCAGCAAGATGAAGTTTTAACTTTAGACCGGAGTATCACCAGGATCTGGAGTGTTACATCAGGAAGTTTAAAGATGAACCTTCAGGAAGCAGTATTCGACAAGTAAGCATTTCATGAAGAACTCAGGACCTAGAAGCTGAAAGTAGCCATGATGGAAGAGCAAAACCTTGAGATAACGGAGACTCGTCAGGAACTGAAGGACAGTAGGATCATGGTTCATGTCAAGGATGTTGAGACCCAGAAGTTGGAGCGCAACTCCAAAAATATTAAAGGACGTCACGAGAGACTTCGCGTCAACAGAGATGATTTGGCAAAAGAACTTGAGAAGGACAAGCATGATTAGAATAAGCCATCGGAGACATTAACAAGACTTGAAGAGTTTGGCGACGCTGAAGACTTAGACCTTTAGAAGACCAAACCCCTGTTATACCTACGTTAGATGCGACGTTTGTGAGCTGTCATTTGTTTGTTGTTTTTCCGACAACCACAATAAAAACCTGTCTCTTCAAAACTATTGTTTGTATTGTGTGCATCCCTCTCGCCCTCTCTTATCTCACCCCAAACCCATGGACCCAACAGAGGATGAATGGAGAGGAGCTTGTATTTTCTGGACCGATGAGTCAATTGGAGACGGACCGATGGATTCAAAACATGGAGGATCACATGAAGAATAACCCTATGGTCGGAAAGGATATGACCCGGCATGCTCTTCAATGTTTTGAAAGAGGTGCTGCTACTTGGTGGAGGATGTACCAAACCATCAATGGATGGCAAGGAGTAACCACTTGGAAAGAATTTAAGTGGACTCTACAAAGATCTCGTCTTGTGTCCCAGAAGTTGAGGCCTTATGGAAAGGATATGAAAAAACCTTGTGCATACAAGCCTTGTGGAGAAATAGGACACAACCATAAGGAACACAAGGATGAATGCCCTAATTGTGAAGGAAGTCACCCAGCTGAAGAATGCCCAACTAGGCAGATCACTTGTTTCTTGTGTGAAGGGACTACCCACTACCCTGCTCAGTTTCACATCTACCCCATGGTACAAAGGACCATCCAGCAGAAGAAAGAAGCAATGAAAAGAGCCCTCATGGAAATTTTAGAGGAATCTGTGATGAAGGAAGAGGTGGAGGACACACCCAAAGAAGAACCAAATAAACCCTGCACCAAGTCATGCTATTCATGTGGAGAAGAAGGACACATCTCCCAAAATTGTCTGAATGGGGATTCAGTAGAATTCCCGACAGAGGAAGTAGAGTATGACCCACAGGAAATAGAAGCCCTGATTGGAACGGAAAAGTCCAAGAAGAGAAGTAGATTGGATCCCAGGAACAACCCAATTTCTACAAAAAAAGGACCTGAGTCATATCACATGTTTCAGGTGCAAAAAAATTCAGGGCACTACTTCAATGATTGCCCAAAAGGGAAGATGAGGACCCCAGGAGGCTATATAATCACAAGGAAACCTCGAGATATGTCAGAAGTAATATGTTTCCGTTGTGATGAAGCAGGGAACTTTGCCAGAGAATGCCCCAAGGAGACGGAGACTTGTGATAAATAGATGAGTGCAACGAGAAATATAGTAGTAGTAGTGTGGACATTTCTTTTATTTGTGACGTGTCGGGTTGAGGCATGTAATGGAATGCAGGAGATTGTAATAATTTGAGAAGCAATAAAGTTAGCATCATTGGTATTGATTTGGATTTTATGAGTTGTTACTCTAGGAGGAAAGATTTTGACCATTTTCGAGGATATGAGAAATATGGTCTATGGAAGATTGTGCATCTTAAAGGTGGTAGTACCCTGTGAGGAAACTTGACCCTTGGAAAAAAGGTAATGATATTCCACGAAGTGGATTTCGAACAAAATAAGTATGAGTTTATCACGATATGTTGGATACCCCAAGAATATGAGGGTATGGAGTAGTATTGGATGTAAAGGAGGTAGTCCATGAAATTGGAGACAGAGCATGTCTTCGTGTGTCCCTCTGCGAGGAGTTAAACTATTTGGAGTTAAGGGAAAGTTAACCTCGAGATTTGTAGGACCATACCGAGTTTTGGAGCGTATGGGTGAAGTGGCCAACAAGCTGGAGTCACCCGAAGGACTGTTAGGAGTTCATGATGTGTTTCATGTTTCCCAGTTGAAGAAGTGCCATGCAGAGATGGCCAATATTCCCCTGTAAGGACGCTTGACCCTGCAAAGGATAATGATGTTCCACGAAGTGGAGTATGGACTTCATAAGTATAAGTTTTTTTCTCAGTATGTGGGATATTCCCCGAGGATGAAGAGATGAAGTACTATTGGATATAAAGGAGGTATGATGTTGGAAATATGTATCAATGGAAATTCCATGATGAGTCTGAGTAATCATGTCCTAGTTTGGTGCCAATAGAAGGAAGGAAGACAGTACAATTGGATGGATTTAAGAATACCAGGAAGTTCGATGTTGGATTAAGGATCAGTTGCCCGATGATGAGTTCAAGGTTTACAAGTGATGAGATGGGCCATAACCCACAGGCCCCAGGACCTGCCAAGAAGCAAGCACATTCTTGCTGAAGGAAAAACCCTGGAAGAAGTTACGATTTTATCGACAAACGATCTTATAGGAGTTACGCAAAACCTGAGGGTTGGGAAGGAACGATAGATGTTTGTTTGGCTTGCAGAATCCATGGATTTATCCGAACTTGGTTCATCGACAAGAGAAATTCTGCAATGCTTGCGAGGATGACCGAGTGTTAGAATGCGAGATTCGCTAAACCATGTACAAGGTAATGATTTGGGTGCGGGATGGATTGATCACCATACCGACTTACTCTTATTATTCGCCTTGCTATACGGGATGGTAAATCTGAGTGACTTACCTATAGTAGAGTGACGACGATTTAAACCTTGTTTAAACCTTAGAATGGTATAGGTATTGTCCCTTGTACACGGCAGTTGTTGCCAACCGTAGGTTATACGGTGAGGTTCAACCCAGACCCATTTCCTGCTGGAGAAACCGTAAATTGTTGACCACCATGAGATGTCGATAGTTGTTTAGTATTGGCGCCAGACCCGTCAGCTATGAAGACCGAGTCATGGAAGAACCTTACCAAGATGAAAGGACAGAAGAATTGTGGTAAAGGTTATGCCACTACCTGAAGAGTCCAGAGAAGGAATTATACTAAAGATCTGAGAAGACCGACCCTGTCAAGGATAAGGATGGAGTATATGAGTATTGATGCGACCGTAACCATGCTTCTAAGGGTGGTAGCACCCCAGACCCCGGTGATGATCGATGGATTTTGAGAAGACCCCAAATCCTAACCTATTTCTTTCTAGCCTCTCCAAATCTCGAGGACGAGATTCATTTTAAGGGTGGTAGGTTTGTAACATCCCAAAATTCTAAATTTTGGAATTTTATAATAAATAGATAGATTTGATTGTTTGTTGGATTGTTGTGTGATTGATTGACTGAAAGTGAGTGAAATTCGAAATCTTTTGAAAGTTAAATGAGAGGGAATAAAAGGACTTTCCAAACTTTCATTTTGCTTTTATGATCTCCATGAATTCAAATTCTTTTCATCACAAAACCCTCGAGAGAAGATGACATGACTTCTTCCATTTATTTAAATGAAAAGGGGTGTTGAAAATATTTGAATTTCATTTGAGAATATTTCCAATTCTGAAACTTTATGCAACTCAATGATTTTCACGAGAGAAGATAAAATGACTTCTTCAAAACATATGAAATATGAGTTGGGAGTTTCAAAGGATTAAATTCAAAGTCCCATTGAAATTATCTTTCAATATTGGAGTTATTTAAGTTTTATTCAAATTATTTTCTCCAAAATAAAAATATATAGAAAATAGGGTAACATGATTCCCTACATCAGAAAATTGGAGAGAAATAAATTTGAAATCATTTTGGTATATTTAAAATGATTTTTATTGGATTTTATTAAGGCAGAAGCACTGTTTGATTTATTTGAATTTTTGAGGACTTTATTTGACTTTAGAAAAATGATCAACTTGTAGGAAATAATTTTCTGAAAATTTTGATATATTATATGCCTATATAATATTTTATTTCTTTTGTTTTTTATTATTTTTGTTTCTCTGTTTCTTAAAAAAAAACTTCTGTTCGCCGACTGGGCCGGCCCAGCACCCAGCCAGGCCGCGGCCCAGCCAGCCCAGCCCCGCGCGTCCCCGACCCCTGCCCGGACTCCGGCTCCCGCACACCGACCGCCGCCGCCATGGACGTCGTGCCGCCTCCGGCCTCCTCTGCCCCCTTCCCCACGCCACCTCCTCGCCCCCCTCTTAAAAGGCGCGCCCCGGCCCCGTTTCCCTCGGAGCCCGAGCCGCCAGAGCCCGCGCCGCCGCCGCCGGAAGCCGTAGCCGCGGCCCTCGTCGTCGTCGACCGCCGCCGACGCCACCACTGCAACCGCCGCTCCACGCCGCCCCTCCCTGTGCTCTTCGCCGCCTCTCGCGACGCACGGAGCCGCCGCTCCGGCCGAGACCGAAGCTGCCGCCGTCGTCCTCCCCGACTCCGGCGATCGCCGTGGTAACCGCCGCCTCCCGTCCGTTGGATCTGGATCGAACGATCCAGATTTCGTTTTGTTTTTTTAACTTTTTTTTATTTGATGAACATTCGTTAGTTAGCGTTCAGTAATGAACGTTCACTTTTTAGTTTTTTTTCTTTTCTTTTTCTGTTATTTTCGGCCAGGGACCCAACTGTGAATAATTTTTATTTACAGATTAGCCCTTGATCTTCAAACGTCCACAACTTTTTACTCGTTTGTCCAAATCCAACGAAACCAACGCCCACTTCTTCGTTATGATCTCCTCTATCCAGTAAAACAACTTAAACATGTTTCTGAAAGTTTTAAAATTTGAATTCAAACAGATTTGTATTCAAACTTCGTTTGATCGTAACTTGAGTTTTATAACTCCGTTTGAGTTGATTCTTTTTGCAATTCGCAGCTCTTGACCTAAACTTTCTGATAAGTCCAAATTCACATAATTTTGGTACTGTTAGAAATTGTTTTATGTTGCAAGAGTTATTTGCTTGGTTTTGAAGTTTTTCCGAATTGTTTCCCTCGTTCTTTCTGATCTTTTGAGTGATTGCTTATGTATGGTTGCTATTGCTTGCTCACGATAGATTGACCGGAGTGTGACGAGTAGATCTATCCAGAGTATTGAGTGCGAATCATCTTCATCAACATTGCAGGCAAGTAACACTTTGATCATATACCTTCCATACCCAGTTTTTATTGCATTAGATCTATTCCTCAAACATTGCATGATTAGGATCTAATTAAATTGTGGGTGTTGGGAAGTAGTTGAGGTAGTACCTATCACCTGTTCTTTTATCAAACCCTTGGGAGTTACTTCTACGTTTGCTATTATATTGCCATGCTATGCTCGTAGACGTGGATTGGGTTTGAGTGATATTCATGACAGATGTGAGATTGTTAATAATGGTTTACTTAAGGTGGCAACTAAAACTCACATCTGGGTGGATTGAGGTACCTGGGTATTCCAGGATTGCCTGTTTTTCTTTTGGACCGCCACCCAGGTTCAAAGGGATCATGAGATTATTCATGCTAGAAACTTCCGTGTGCAGCCACAAGCTATTATGGGCTCTAGCATAGTTGACTAAGTTGTGTGAACTCTTACAGTGGTAGACTAGCAGATGTAGGGGAAAGTAGGTGTAACTGTCTACCCATACGTAAGGTGCAAACACTTCTGAAAGACTGTGTCTCGGTCATCCGTTACTCAAACACCAGGTAGTGCGAGTAATCCAACGGAGGAGATCGAGTCTTGTGGGGAAAAGTGCGCAAACCTCTGCAGAGTGTACAAACTAATCATGGTTAGCCGTGTCCCCGGTTATGGACATCTTGAGTATCTAGTTCTTGGATTATCCCGTTGATCTCATCATGTTACTTAATTTAAATTTGATTTGGGTTTAATCACGTTCTTAATTGGGATTGAGATGCTCTCAACCATCTCAATGTTTCACAACCACAATGCTAGTTAAACAAAATTTATTCCTTTGCAGTAGGGAAAAATTGGCTTTTCGCAAAAACATTATAACCATAGAGCTTTTCCACCAGCCATATATGCATGTAGTGATAGCCCTTGTTCATCATTTCTCTATGGTGTGAATTTGCCAGCATATTCCATGTGCTGACCCGTTTTCGGGCTGCAACGTTTCATGTTGCAGGATTCTTACGACGAGTAAGTGATACGTTAGGGTTACGATTTCTACACTCAACTTTGCCGTTGGTGTTGATGGGAATCCACAACCTTGTTACTTCCGCTATTTGGATTGAGGTAATAGTATTTACGTTACTTTATACATGTGATTTACCTCTGTTATAAATCCTCGAGTACTGTGTGTGTCAGCATACCGATCCAGGGATGACACTTAAGCACAGAGACTTGATCCATTCGGGTCGGGTCGCTACCAAGATCAAACCAGAGAAGCAGGCTATCGACAAGAGAAAAGCCTCCCTTGCCGGGCAGGCGAGCCTGGCAAGGGGCAAGGCCACCCCCAGAAAGAACAACCAAAGCGCCCCAGCAGGGCCTACCGGGGCTCACGGGAGCAAAAGCACCTCACCAACCCCTCGACAATGACCCACGTCGTCGATCAATGCGGTGTGTGATACGTCTCCAATGTATCTATAAGTTATGAAGTATTCATGCTATTATTTGATCATTCTTGGCTGTTTTACAATCATTTTATAGCAACTTTATATCATTTTTGGGGCTAACCTATTGACCCAGTGCCTAGTACCACTTGCTGTTTTTTGCTTGTTTTTTACGTCGCATGAAATCAATGTCAAACGGAGTACAAACAAAACGAAACTTTACGGAGATTTTTTTTGGACCAGAAGGAACCCAATGGGCCAGAGCTGCACCTGGGAGTGCCCCGAGGGGGGCACAACCCACCAGGGCGAGCCAGGGGCCCCTGGCGCGCCCAGGTGGGTTGTGCCCACCTCGGTGGCCTCCCGCACCCCCTCTTTACACTATAAATTCCCAAATATTCTAAAACCCATTGGGGTTAACCTAGATCAGAAGTAGCCACCGAAAGCCAATCTAGACCCCGTTCCGGCACCCTGCCAGAGCGGGGAATCATCTCCGGTGGCCATCTTCATCACCCCGGCTTCCTCCACGATGAGGAGGGAGTAGTCCACCCTCGGGGCTGAGGGTTTGTACCAGTAGCTATGTGTTTAGTCTCTTTCTCTCATGATCTATATCATGGGCTTTGTTAATATAGTTGGATTATATGATGTTTCTCCCCTCTATACTCTCATTGTGATGAATTGAATCTTTACCCTTTGAAGTTTTGTCATGTCGGATTGAATATTCAGAGATGAGAACACATGATATATGTCTTGCGGTATGAATACTTGAGGTGACAATTGGGGTATCTTAGTGATTCACTTGATATATGTTATGGCATTCAACTCACGGATTCCCGTAGTGATATTGGGGTAATCTATGCATAGGGGTTGATGCACGTTTTTCTCCGACGGAAACTTTCGGGTATCTTTATAGTTCTTTGTGTGGATTGAGTATTATGAATATGAACTTGCTTTGGTGTTATTCTAGTACGAACTCTAGGATAGATCGAACGGAAACAATAGCTTTGTATTATTTTAGTACGAACTCTTGAATAGATCGATCGGAAAGAATAGCTTTGAGGTGGCTTCATACCCTAAAAACAATTCCTATCTTTTGTTCTCTGCTAATAGGAACTCGGGAGTGATTCTTTTAGTACTTTGAGGGATAATCATATGATCCAACTATGTTAGCACTGTTGAGAGATTGCACTAGTGAAAGTACGGATCCTAGGCCTTGTTTTTAAGCATTGCAATACCCTTTTTGTGCCCGTTTACTATTTGCTACCTTGCTGTTTTTATTTATTCAGATTATAAAAATATATTTGTGCCATCAATATTATACTTTTATCACCATCTCTCCGCCGAACTAGTGCACCTATACAATTCGCCATTGTATTGGGTGTGTTGGGGACACAAGAGATTTCTTTTATTAGGTTGTAGGGTCGTTTGAGAGAGACCATCTTCATCCGACACCTCTCACGGATTGATAAACATTAGGTCATCCACTTGAGGGAAAATTGCTACTGTCCTACAAAACTCTGCGCTTGGAGGCCCAACACGTGTCTACAAGAATAAAGTCATGTAGTAGACATCAAGCTCTTTTCTGGCGCCGTTGCCTGGGAGGTGAGTGCTTGAAGGTATATCTTTAGATCTTGCAATTGAATCTTTTAGTTTCTTGTTTTATCACTAGTTTGGTTCATAAAAGAAAACTACATAAAAATGGAATTTAGGTTGCGTCATATTATTGATCATCTTTATAATATCTTTCTTGAAAATGATGGTTCGGAAAATTGTGCTCAATTGTTAGAAGAAGAAGTCAATAAAATGCTTGGCACAAAATATTTGAATGATGAGCATGATTGCAATGTTGTTAGTATGAATTCTTTGAATATCCGTGATGCTAGTGATATGCAAAGCCATGAGCTTGGGGATGCTATGTTTGATGAAGATGATATTTTTAGTCCCCCAAGTTTCGATGTGCAAATTTATTATGATGAAAGCATGCCTCCTATTTATGATGACTATATTGATGAAAGTGGATTTGGAGAGGTCATGACTTTATTTAATGATGATTCCACTATGTTGGAAGAAGTCACAATTGATTATCACAACAAAGTTCCTATCTATGATCATTATGGTCATGACCTGTATGCTATAAAGAATAATGATAACCATGAAACTTGTCATCATGATTTTAATTTTCAATCCCATGATAGTTATTTTGTTGAGTTTGCTCCCACTACTATTGATGAGAAGAAATTTGCTTATGTGGAGAGTAATAAAATTTCTATGCTTGTGAATCATGAAAAGAATGCATTATGTGATAGCTATATTGTTTAATTCATTCATGATGCTACTGAAAACTATTATGAGAGAGGAACATATGCTTGTAGGTATTGCAATAATATCAAGTTTCCTCTCTATGTGTTGCAAATCTTGAAGTTGTGCTTGTTTTGCCTTACTATGCTAGTTGATTCTTGTTCCCATAAGTTGTTTTCTCAAAAAATACCTATGCATAGGAAGTGGGTTAGACTTAAATGTGCTAGTCATATGCTTCATGATGCTCTCTTTATGTTTCAATTCTTATCTTTTATGCGAGCATCATTGAAGCTAAAAGGCATTAAAGAAAAGCGCTTGTTGGGAGACAACCCAACATTTACCCCTACTGTTTTTGTATCTTCACATGATTATGCTACTGTATTGATCATGTTTTATTGCTTTTGTTTCAATAAAGTGCCAAGTAAAGCCTTTGGGATCATGTTGAGTGATAGTTGCTTTGATTTTGCTGAAAAAACAAAAACTTTTGAGCTCATGAAAATAATTCTTATTTTTAACTGAAGAGTACTTTTGAGTTGATTCTTTTTGCAGAAGTTTAATATACAAATTTATCACGTGGTCCTAATTGTTTCATAATTTTTGGATTAGCAGAAGTATGGTTTGAGTACAGATTACTACATATTGTTCTGTTTTTGACAGATTCTGTTTTCAATGCATTGTTTGCTTGTTTTCTAGTTTCGATGGCTTATATTGCTCAATATAAATTGTAATAATGTTATGCTACAGTAGGAATTGTGTGAGTACAATTATGAATCTTGGTCTTTGACAGTACGAAAGTGAAATGGTTTGCTCTTTATCATACTAACCTATCTCACGAAGTTCCGTTAAGTTTTGTGTGATTGAAGTTTTCAAGTTTTGGGTGAGATGTCGATATGAGGAGAATAAGGAGCGACAAGACCCCAAGCTTGGGGATGCCCAAGGCACCCCAAGGTAATATCCAAGGAAGATCCAAGCAACTAAGCTTGGGGATGCCCCAGAAGGCATCCCCTCTTTCGTCTCCAACAATATCGGTAACCTTACTTAGAGCTATGTTTTCATTCGTCATATGATATGTGTTTTGCTTGGAGCATCAATTTATTTTGTTAGGATTTACTTGCTGTTATTTAGAATATTGTTTTTCATGTTTTATTTCAATAAAAGTGTCAAGCATAGCCTTTGCCATGCTTATTTTGCAAGTATACATGTTGCTGTTTGAAAACAGAAAGTTTACCACTGTTGCAAAAATTCCCTAGAAAAGTCAGAATGTGATAAAATGTTGAAACTTTTTTCATAATAAGCTCTGATAAATTTTCTACAGTGTGGTAAATTTTCATAATTTTTGGAGTTGAATAAGTATTGATACTCTTGCATTCTTTACAGACTGTACTGTTTTGGCAGATTGCTGTTATGTTTGCATTGTTTGCATATGTTTGCTTGTTTAATGATTCTATTTGAGGATAGGAGTATTAAATATGCAGAGGCATTTAGTATGCAATGTTGAATAATAATTTTAGTGATTTGCTACAGTAGAGAATGATAAGGTTTTTGCATTGGTTTATACTAACATATCTCATGAGTGCTTGTTGAGTTTTGTGTGGATGAAGCTTTTGACATTTAGGAAAACCGTGATATGAGAGGAATTAAGGAGACACAAAAGCTCAAGCTTGGGGATGCCCAAGGCACCCCAAGATAAAATTTCAAGAAGTCTCAAGCATCTAAGCTTGGGGATGGCCCGGTAGGCATCCCACCTTTCTTCTTCAACAATTATCTGTTAGTATCGGTTGAGCCTAAGTTTTTGCTTATTCACATGAGTTGTGATATCCTTGGAATGTCATTTTATTTTGTTTTCCTTGCTGTTTGAATAAAATACTTAGATTTAAAAGTTTTTTAAATAAAAGAGTCTCTTCACATAGCCACATGTTTACTTAACTACTCGCTTGATCTTCACTTATATCTATTTGGAGTAGCTTGTCATTTACTCTTGTGCTTCACTTATATCCTATGAGTAAATTGATGAATAAATTGAATGTCATGAAGTTGAAATCATTTCATGCTAGTGGTAGCTTCACATTGGGTTTAGAAAGTGAATCTTTTTGAGGCTTGACAATCACAATATTGGTCATACAAGCAATGCACAAATAATTAGTATAAGGAAGAAAACTTTCACATGCACATACACTATCTTGGAAATCTTTTGTGATTGTGAACCCCCATCAAAATATTATATGCCAAAATTGTTGACGTTGGACAAGGAAGACAACGTAATGTTTTATGTTTGTTCATATTCACATAGAAGTTATATTGTCATAGATCCTTCAACATGTGGTGCTTGCCCCCACCTTTGCTAGCCAAAAATTTCGCACCAAGTAGAGATACTACTTGTGCATCCAAAAACCCTTAAACCCAAAGCTTATTTTCAAGAGTCCACCATACCTACCTATATCCGGTATTACCCTGCCGTCCTAAGTAAATTTGCATGTGCCACCTCTAAAAACTTCTAAATAAATATCCTTTTTGTGTGCCTGGATCATTCGTGGAACGACAGGAGGTGGTCGGTATCTTCCATGATAAGCGGGTTATTCTCAGGGCGAGTGTTTATTCACTCGCCATCGCATGAGAAGGGCGGTAATAGGGATTCCTAGTCCCGAACTAAAAAATGCAAAAATAATTAAACAAAACCCCCGGGACTGTTGTTGGTTTGGACGGCACTCGTTGTTTCGGACAAGCCATGGAATGTGATTGTTAGTGGAGGGGGAGTAAACCTTTACTTTTATCGCTTGGGAACCGCCACTAACGTGCTTAGCATGGAAGATATTAATAACTGATGGTCGTGAAGTAAACGAGAAGGGTGCATGTCTCGAAATATCATTTACCTCTGTTTTAAAATTTTGAGCTCTGGCACCTCTACAAATCCCTACTTCCCTCTGCGAAGGGCCTATCTTTTACTTTTCAGTATTTACTTTTATGCAAAGAGTCAAAGTTTTTCTCTCTATTCCTTTTTATTTTTTCTCCTTTGGCAAGCATCATGTGGTGAGGAAAGATCTAGGCACATATGTCCAGTTGAATATGGGTAGCATGAGTTATTATTGTTGACATCACCCTTGAGGTGAATACATTGGGAGGCAAAACAATAAGCCCCTATCTTTCTATGTGTCCGGTTGAAATGTTTTGCTCGTGTGTATGCGGTGAGTGTTAGCAATCATAGAAGACTATAAGATGGTTGAGTATGTGGAGCTCTTACTTAAACTCCATTGAATAGGTTGAATTGGAATTGCTTGGTGACTAAGAACATAGGTTGTTGAGTTTCAGGAGAATTCATTGGTTGAACCTTAACATGTGAATTGGTTGCCACTATAACATGAGAAGTTTATAAGAAAGAATTGCTGTTATGATGCTAGAAAAAGTGACTGAAATTATCATTGATCAAACTTATGCACTTTGCTAGCATTCACACTTCATAAATTATTTCTTTTATCATTTACCTACACGAGAACGAGTAGGAATTAAGCTTGGGGATGCTGATACGTCTCCAACGTATCTATAATTTATGAAGTATTCATGCTATTATTTTATCATTCTTGGGTGTTTTACAATCATTTTATAGCAACTTTATATCATTTACCTACATGAGAATTTATGAAGTATTCATGCTATTATTTTATCATTCTTAGTCTGCCTAGTGCCAGTTGTTGTTTTTTTGCTTTTTTTACATCGCAGGAAATCAATATCAAATGGAATCCAAACGCAACGAAACTTTACCGAGATTTTTTTGGACCAGAAGGAACCCAATGGGCCAGAGCTGCACCTGGGGGGTGCCCCGAGGGGGGTGAGGGAGTCCTGGACTAAGGGGTCCTCGGGCGACCGGCCTGATAGCCATGGGCCGGACTGATGGGCCGTGAAGGTACGAAGACCGAAGACTGCACCCGTGTCCGAATGGGACTCTCCTTGGTGTGAAAGGCAAGCTTGGCGACCGAATATGTAGATTCCTTTCCTTTGTAACCAACCTTGTGTAACCCTAGATCTCCCCGGTGTCTATGTAAACCAGAGGACTTAGTCCGGAAAGGGGAGACTCATTACCATAGTCATACAGGCTAGACTTCTAGGGTTTAGCCATTACGATCTCGTGGTAGATCAACTCTTGTAATACTCATATTCATCAAGATCAATCAAGCAGGAAGTAGGGTATTACCTCCATAGAGAGGGCCCGAACCTGGGTAAACATCGTGTCCCCTGTCTCCTGCTACTATCGACCTTAGACGCACAGTTCGGGACCCCCGACCCGAGATCCGCCGGTTTTGACACCAACAAGGGGCACAACCCACCAGGGCGCACCAGGGCCCCCTGGCGCGCCTAGGTGGGTTGTGCCCACCTCGGTGGCCTCCCGCACCCCCTCTTTACACTATAAATTCCCAAATATTCCGAAACCCATCGAGGTTAACCTAGATCATAAGTTCCGCCACCGCAAGGCTCTGTAGCCACCGAAAACCAATCTAGACCCCGTTCCGGCACCCTGCCAGAGCGGGGAATCATCTCCGGTGGCCATCTTCATCATCCCGGCGGCCACCACGATGAGGAGGGAGTAGTCCACCCTCGGGGCTGAGGGTTTGTACCAGTAGCTATGTGTTTAATCTCTCTCTCTCTCTCTCGTGATCTATATCATGGGCTTTGTTAATATAGTCGGATCATATGATGTTTCTCCGCTCTATACTCTTGTTGTGATGAATTGAATCTTTACCCTTTGAAGTTTTGTCATGTCGGATTGAATATTCAGAGATGAGAACACATGATATATGTCTTGCGGTATGAATACTTGAGGTGACAATTGGGGTATCTTATTGATTCACTTGATATATGTTATGGCATTCAACTCGCGGATTCCTGCGGTGATATTGGGGTAATCTACGCATAGGGGTTGATGCACGTTTTTCTCCGACGGAAACTTTGGGGTCTCTTTATAGTTCTTTGTGTGGTGAGTATTATGAATATGAACTTGCTTTGGTGTTATTCTAGTACCAACTCTAGGATAGATCGAACGGAAACAATAGCTTTGTGTTATTTTAGTACGAACTCTTGAATAGATCGATTGGAAAGAACAGCTTTGATGTGGCTTCGTACCCTACAAATAATTCCTATCTTTTGTTCTCCGCTAATAGGAACTCGGGAGTGATTTTTTATTGTACTTTGAGGGATAATCATATGATCCAACTATGTTAGCACTGTTGAGAGATTGCACTAGTGAAAGTACGGACCCTAGGCCTTGTTTTTAAGCATTGCAATACCGTTTTTGTGCCTGTTTACTATTTGCTACCTTGCTGTTTTTATTTATTCAGATTATAAAAATATATTTCTACCATCAATATTATACTTTTATCACCATCTCTTCGCCGAACTAGTGCACCTATACAATTTGCCATTGTATTGGGTGTGTTGGGGACACAAGAGATTTCTTGTATTAGGTTTTAGGGTCGTTTGAGAGAGACCATCTTCATCCTACACCTCTCACGGATTGATAAACCTTAGGTCATGCACTTGAGGGAATATTGCTACTGTCCTACAAAACTCTGCGCTTGGAGGCCCAACACGTGTCTACAAGAATAAAGTTGCGTAGCAGACATCAGTGTCAAGCCGCAAAGTGATTAAGTGGAAGCCATTCGCCACATGTCAGCCATTTCCTACAGAAGAAACCCACAGACGACACCCGTCCTGCGACGTGTCAAGCGAGCAGGCGCGGAGCTGGCAAGATAGCCCGGCAAGCCTTGCCGGGCAACCAACAATGTGACATTGAGCAGTGCATTTAATGCGCCCTGTCAGCCCGCAGAGTTAGGTATGATAGCACTGTTTGCTATCTTATCAGTGCATAATGACTACTTTGCCACTATGGTAACCCCTTGATCTATAAAAGGAGGCCCATGGCAACCGTAGAAAGGGTTAGAAGGTTGGATAACTCACACCCTCGTACGTGCGTAGCCGCTGCTGCCTGAGGCAACCCCTGCCGGGCAAGTGTACTACGCTCCGACACCACCTTTCCACTATCAATCCACCAAAGCATGAGTAGGGTTTTACGCCTCACGGCGACCCAAACCTAGGTAAAGTCCTTGTGTGATCCGTGCCGTGCTGCCCCCACGCCGGTCTGCTCTTTGTGCAACGCGACGCCCCCTGCCGAATCAGCAAGGGACCTCCCTGGTCCCATAGGTGGCCGTGAATTCCCGTGACAGACAGCCCCGTGCCGCTCCCGCGAGCAGCCCGGGCGCAACCATAGCTCCCCACCGCTGCCACCCCCACCTCGTCTCTCCCCACTCTCACCGCCTCCAGGGGACGCCGCGGGGCAAAGCATGTGCGTGCAACATTGGCGATGGGACTCTTCCCTCCCCACGAGACGTCCGGGTGGTGCGGAACGACCGGCCCTGTGGAGACGCGCGGCTCGGCGGGGCGCACCGGGCGGGCGGCGACTTGGGGTGGCACCGGTGCTCTGCTGCACCGGGGGAGCGAGGTAGCGCGTGGCGCGGCTATGTGCGGGTCGGCATGCGGAGCTGGCACGGATCTAGCGTGGCTGCAGACTGGCGCGAGATGGCCGCGTCGGGCGATAGAGGGTGGGGCGCCGGGGCGGCGGCCCCGGTCCGGGCTCCAGGCATGGCCTGGGCGTGGACGACGTGTGTGTGCGCGGCAGCGCTCGGCTCCAGATGTGCGCGTGTGGCGCGGACTGACGGCTGGGCGCAGCGGCGACTGGCGTGCGTCGGGCGCGGGAACCAGCTGGGCATACCGGGTTTGCTGCTCTGGAGCACGAGGTGTGCTGCGGGCGATGGACCTGCTCGTCTGCTCTGCTGCTTTGCTCGCAACTCAGATCTGGATCTGGTGCGAGCTGTTTCCTCGATCTGGTTCTGCTCTTGGCGATGTGGTGTTGGTTGCTCCGGTGGTGGTGGCCGCGGTGGTGCTGCGGTGGTGGATGGCGACTTTCTGCTAGGGGGTGGTGCGTTTCTGGTCGCGGTGGATCATGGGATCCCGTGGCCAGAATGAGATCGGTCTTGGGAGGGGTGGTGCTTAGTTTGCGGCGGTCGGTGGTGACAGGTGGTCGGCACATCTTCGGGATAAATCCTTGCTCCGGCTTCACCGGAGCCGGCGACGGCGATGCGCGCGGGTGCCACGATCTTTCTTGGAAGCATCGTCGTGAAAGTGCTCCTCCTCCCCACGGCTTTGGCTCCGGAGGGAAACCTCAAATCCACTAGATGGGGCGATGGAGGCGTCTTCGCGTCTTTCTCCTCCTTGGGGGCTGTTGGGGAACGTAGTAATTTCAAAAAAAATCGTACGCACACGCAAGATCATGGTGATGCATAGCAACGAGAGGGGAGAGTGTTGTCCACGTACCCTCCTAGACCGAAAGCAGAAGCGTTAACACAACGCAGTTGATGTAGTCGTACGTCTTCACGATCCGACCGATCAAGTACCGAACGTACGGCACCTCCGAGTTCAGCACACGTTCAGCTCGATGACGGTTCTCGAACTCCGATCCAGCCGAGTGTTGAGGGAGAGTTTCGTCAGCACGATGGCGTGGTGACGATGATGATGTTCTACCGACGCAGGGCTTCGCCTAAGAACCGCTACAATATTATCGAGGTGTAATATGGTGGAGGGGGGCACCGCACACGGCTAAGAGATCAATAGATCAATTGTTGTGTCCATGGGGTGCCCCCTGCCCCCGTATATAAAGGAGCAAGGGGGAGGCGGCCGGCCTAGGAGGAGGGCGCGCCAAGGGGGGAGTCCTACTCCCACCGGGAGTAGGACCCCTCCTTTCCTTGTTGGAGTAGGAAAAGGGAAGGGAGAAGGAGAAAGAAGGAAGGGGGCGCCCCCCCTCCCTAGTCCAATTCGGACTAGTCCATGGGGAGGGGTGCGGCCACCCTTTGGGGCCTTTCTCTCCTTTCCCGTATGGCCCATTAAGGCCCAATAAGAATTCCCGTAACTCTCCGGTACTCCGAAAAATACCCGAATCACTCAGAACCTTTCCGATGTCCGAATATAGTCGTCCAATATATCGATCTTTACGTCTCGACCATTTCGAGACTCCTCGTCAAGTCCCTGATCTCCTCCGGGACTCCGAACTCCTTCGGTACATCAAAACACATAAACTCATAATATAACCGTCATCTAACTTTAAGCGTGCGGACCCTACGGGTTCGAGAACTATGTAGACATGACCGAGACACGTCTCCGGTCAATAACCAATAGCGGAACCTGGATGCTCATATTGGCTCCCACATATTCTACGAAGATCTTTATCGGTCAGACCGCATAACAACATACGTTGTTCCCTTTGTCATCGGTATGTTACTTGCCCGAGATTCAATCATCGGTATCTCAATACCTAGTTCAATCTCGTTACCGGCAAGTCTCTTTACTCGTTCCGTAATACATCATCCCGCAACTAGCTCATTAGTTGCAATGCTTGCAAGTCTTATAGTGATGTGCATTACCGAGTGGGCCCAGAGATACCTCTCCGACAATCGGAGTGACAAATCCTAATCTCGAAATACGCCAACCCAACAAGTACCTTTGGAAGCACCTGTAGAGCACCTTTATAATCACCCAGTTACGTTGTGACGTTTGGTAGCACACAAAGTGTTCCTCCGGTAAACGGGAGTTGCATAATCTCATAGTCATAGGAACATGTATAAGTCATGAAGAAAGCAATAGCAACATACTAAACGATCGAGTGCTAAGCTAACGGAATGGGTCAAGTCAATCACATCATTCTCCTAATGATGTGATCCCGTTAATCAAATGACAACTCATGTCTATGGCTAGGAAACATAACCATCTTTGATCGGCGAGCTAGTCAAGTAGAGGCATACTAGTGACACTCTGTTTGTCTATGCATTCACACATGTATCAAGTTTCCAGTTAATACAGTTCTAGCATGAATAATAAACATTTATCATGATATAAGGAAATAAATAATAACTTTATTATTGCCTCTAGGGCATATTTCCTTCAGTCTCCCACTTGCACTAGAGTCAATAATCTAGTTCACATCGCCATGTGATTTAACATCAATAGTTCACATCACCATATGATTAACACCCATAGTTCACATCGTCATGTGACCAACACCCAAAGGGTTTACTAGAGTCAGTAATCTAGTTCACATCGCTTATGTGATTAACACCCAAAGAGTACTAAGGTGTGATCATGTTTTGCTTGTGAGATAATTTTAGTCAACGGGTCTGTCACATTCAAATCCGTAAGTATTTTGCAAATTTCTATGTCTACAATGCTCTGCACGGAGCTACTCTAGCTAATTGCTCCCTCTTTCAATATGTATCTGGACCGAGACTTAGAGTCATCTAGATTAGTGTCAAAACTTGCATCAACGTAACCCTTTACGACGAACTTTTTGTCACTTCCATAATCGAGAAACATATCCTTATTCCATTAAGGATAATTTTGACCGCTGTCCAGTGATCTACTCCTAGATCACTATTGTACTCCCTTGCCAAAATCAGTGTAGGTATACAATAGATCTGGTACACAGCATGGCATACTTTATAGAACCTATGGCCGAGACATAGGGAATGACTTTCATTCTTTTTCTATCTTCTGCCGTGGTCGGGCTTTGAGTCTTACTCAATTTCACACCTTGTAACACAGGCAAGAAACTCTTTCTTTGACTGTTCCATTTTGAACTACTTCAAAATCTTGTTAAGGTATGTACTCATTGAAAAAACTTATCAAGCGTCTTGATCTATCTCTATAGATCTTGATGCTCAATATGTAAGCAGCTTCACCGAGGTCTTTCTTTGAAAAACTCCTTTCAAACACTCCTTTATGCTTTGCAGAATAATTCTACATTATTTCCGATCAACAATATGTCATTCACATATACTTATCAGAAATGTTGTAGTGCTCCCACTCACATTCTTGTAAATACAGGCTTCACCGCAAGTCTGTATAAAACTATATGCTTTGATCAACTTATCGAAGCGTATATTCCAACTCCGAGATGCTTTCACCAGTCCATAGATGGATCGCTGGAGTTTGCATATTTTGTTAGCACCTTTAGGATTGACAATACCTTCTGGTTGCATCATATACAACTCTTCTTTAATGAATCCATTAAGGAATGCAGTTTTGTTTATCCATTTGCCAGATTTCATAAAATGCGGAAATTGCTAACATGATTCGGACAGACTTAAGCATCGCTGCGAGTGAGAAAATCTCATCGTATTCAACACTTTGAACTTTGTCAAAAACCTTTTTCCGACAAGTCTAGCTTTGTAGATAGTAACACTACTATCAGCGTCCGTCTTCCTCTTGAAGATCCATTTATTTTTTTATGGCTCGCCGATCATTGGGCAAGTCAATCAAAGTCCATACTTTGTTCTCATACATGGATCCGATCTCATATTTCATGGCCTCAAGCCATTTTGCGGAATCTGGGCTCACCATCGCTTCTTCATAGTTCGTAGGTTCGTCATGGTCTAGTAACATAACCTCCAGAACAGGATTACCGTACCACTCTGGTGCGGATCTTACTCTGGTTGACCTACGAGGTTCAGTAACAACTTGATCTGAAGTTTCATGATCATCATCATTAACTTCCTCACTAATTGGTGTAGGTGTCACAGGAACCGGTTTCTGTGATGAACTACTTTCCAATAAGCGATGAGGTACAGTTACCTCATCAAGTTCTACTTTCCTCCCACTCACTTCTTTCGAGAGAAACTCCTTCTCTAGAAAGGATCCATTCTTAGCAACGAATGTCTTGCCTTCGGATCTGTGATAGAAGGTGTACCCAACTGTCTCCTTTGGGTATCCTATGAAGACACATTTCTCCGATTTGGGTTTGAGCTTATCAGGATGAAACCTTTTCACATAAGCATCGCAACCCCAAACTTTAAGAAACGACAACTTTGGTTTCTTGCCAAACCACAGTTCATAAGATGTCGTCTCAACGGATTTAGATGGTACCCTATTTAACGTGAATGCAGCTGTCTCTAATGCATAACCCCAAAACGATAGTGGTAGATCGGTAAGAGACATCATATATCGCACCATATCTAATAAAGTACGGTTACGATGTTCGGACACACCATTACACCGTGGTGTTCCAGGTGGCGTGAGTAGTGAAACTATTTCACATTGTTTTAACTGAAGGCCAAACTCGTAACTCAAATACACTTCTCCACGATCAGATTGTAGAAACTTTATTTTCTTGTTATGATGATTTTCCGCTTCACTCTGAAATTATATGAACTTTTCAAATGTTTCAGACTTCTGTTTCATTAAGTAGATATACCCATATCTGCTCAAATCATCTGTGAAGGTCAGAAAATAATGATACCTGCTACGAGCCTCAATATTCATCGGACCACATACATCTGTATGTATGATTTCCAACAAATCTGTTGCTCTCTCCATAGTTTCGGAGAACGTCGTTTTAGTCATCTTGCCCATGAGGCACGGTTTGCAAGCATCAAGTGATTCCAAAATCACATCAGTATGGAGTTTCTTCATGCGCTTTACACCAATATGACCTAAACGGCAGTGCCACAAATAAGTTGCACTATCATTATTAACTTTGCATCTTTTGGCTTCATTATTATGAATATGTGTATCACTACGATCGAGATCCAACAAACCATTTTATTGGGTGTATGACCATAGAAGGTTTTATTCATGTAAACAGAACAACAATTATTCTCTAATTTAAATGAATAACCGTATTGCAACAAACATGATCAAATCATATTCATGCTCAACGCAAACACCAAATAACACTTATTTAGTTTCAACACTAATCCCGAAAGTATAGGGAGTGTGCGATGATGATCATATCAATCTTGGAACTACTTCCAACACACATCGTCACCTCGCCTTTTACTAGTCTCTGTTTATTCTGCAACTCCCGTTTCGAGTCACTACTCTTAGCAACTGAACCAGTATCAAATACCGAGGGGTTTCTATAAACACTAGTAAAGTACACATCAATAACATGTATATCCAATATACCTTTGTTCACTTTGCCATCCTTCTTATCCACCAAATAGTTGGGGTAGTTCCGCTTCCAGTGACCAGTCCCTTTGCAGTAGAAGCACTTAGTCTCAGTCTTAGGACCAGACTTAGGCTTCTTCACTTGAGCAGCAACTTGCATGCCGTTCTTCTTGAAGTTCCCCTTCTTCCCTTTGCCCTTTTCTTGAAACTAGTGGTCTCGTCAACCATCAACACTTGATGTTTTTCTTGATTTCTACCTTCGTCGATTTCAGCATCACGAAGAGCTCGGGAATTACTTTCGTCATCCCTTGCATACTATAGTTCATCATGAAGTTCTACTAACTTGGTGATGGTGACTAGAGAATTCTGTCAATCACTATTTTATCTGGAAGATTAACTCCCACTTGATTCAAGCGATTGTAGTACCCAGACAATCTGAGCACATGCTCACTGCTTGAGCTATTCTCCTCCATCTTTTAGTTATAGAACTTGTTGGAGACTTCATATCTCTCAACTCGGGTATTTTCTTGAAATATTAACTTCAACTCCTGGAACATCTCATATGGTCCATGACGTTCAAAACGTCTTTGAAGTCCCGATTCTAAGCCGTTAAGCATGGTGCACTAAACTATCAAGTAGTCATCATATTGAGCTAGCCAAACGTTCATAACGTCTGCATCTGCTCCTGTAATAGGTCTGTCACCCAGCGGTGCTTCCAGTCCGTGTAATTGCTACCATCATCTTTCAACTTTGCTTTCTCAAGGAACGCATTAAAATTCAACGGAACCACAGCACGGGCCATCTATCTACAATTAACATAGACAAGCAAGATACTATCAGGTACTAAGTTCATGATAAATTCAAGTTCAATTAATCATATTACTTGAGAACTCCCACTTAGATAGACATCCCTCTAATCCTCTAAGTGATCACGTGATCCATATCAACTAAACCATGTCCGATCATCACGTGAGATGGAGTAGTTTCAATGGTGAACATCACTATGTTGATCATATCTACTATATGATTCACGCTCGACCTTTCGGTCTCCGTGTTCCGAGGCCATATCTGTTATATGCTAGGCTCGTCAAGTTTAACCTGAGTATTCCGCGTGTGCAACTATTTTGCACCCGTTGTATTTGAACGTAGAGCCTATCACACCCGATCATCACGTGGTGTCTCAGCACGAAGAACTTTCGCAACGGTGCATACTCAGGGAGAACACTTATACTTTGATAATTTAGTGAGGGATCATCTTATAATGCTACCGTCAGACAAAGCCAGATAAGATGCATAAAAGATAAACATCACATGCAATCAATATAAGTGATATGATATGGCCATCATCATCTTGTGCTTGTGATCTCCATCTCCGAAGCACCGTCATGATCACCATCGTCACCGGCGCGACACCTTGATCTCCATCGTAGCATTGTTGTCGTCTCGCCAATCTTATGCTTCTACGACTATCGCTACCGCTTAGTGATAAAGTAAAGCATTACAGGGCGATTGCATTGCATACAATAAAGCGACAACCATATGGCTCCTGCCAGTTGCCGATAACTCGGTTACAAAACATGATCATCTCATACAATAAATTTAGCATCATGCTTTGACCATATCACATCACAACATGCCCTGCAAAAACAAGTTAGACGTCCTCTACTTTGTTGTTGCAAGTTTTACGTGGCTGCTACGGGCTTAGCAAGAACCGTTCTTACCTACGCATCAAAACCACAACCATAGTTTGTCAAGTTGGTGTTGTTTTAACCTTCGCAAGGACCAGGCGTAGCCACACTCGATTCAACTAAAGTGAGAGAGACAGACACCCGCCAGTCACCTTTAAGCAACGAGTGCTCGCAACGGTGAAACCGGTCTCGCGTAAGCGTACGCGTAATGTTGGTCCGGGCCGCTTCATCTCACAATACCGCTGAACCAAAGTATGACATGCTGGTAAGCAGTATGACTTATATCGCCCACAACTCACTTGTGTTCTACTCGTGCATAACATCAACGCATAAAACCAGGCTCGGATGCCACTGTTGGGGAACGTAGTAATTTCAAAAAAATTCCTACGCACACGCAAGATCATGGTGATGCATAGCAACGAGAGGGGAGAGTGTTGTCCACGTACCCTCGTAGACCGAAAGCGGAAGCGTTAACACAACGCGGTTGATGTAGTCGTACGTCTTCACGATCCGACCGATCAAGTACCGAACGTACGGCACCTCCGAGTTCAGCACACGTTCAGCTCGATGACGTCCCTCGAACTCCGATCCAGCCGAGTGTTGAGGGAGAGTTTTGTCAGCACGACGGCGTGGTGACGATGATGATGTTCTACCGACGCAGGGCTTCGCCTAAGCACCGCTACGATATTATCGAGGTGTAATATGGTGGAGGGGGGCACCGCACACGGCTAAGAGATCAATAGATCAATAGTTGTGTCCATGGGGTGCCCCCGGCCCCAGTATATAAAGGAGCAAGGGGGAGGCGGCCGGCCTAGGAGGAGGGCGCGCCAAGGGGGGAGTCCTACTCCCACCTTTCCTTGTTGGAGTAGGAGAAGGGAAGGGAGAAGCAGAAAGAAGGAAGGGGGCGCCCCCCTCCCTAGTCCAATTCGGACTAGTCCATGGGGAGGGGTGCGGCCACCCTTTGGGGCCTTTCTCTCCTTTCCCGTATGGCCCATTAAGGCCCAACACGAATTCCCGTAACTCTCCGGTACTCCAAAAATACCCGAATCACTTGGAACCTTTCCGAAGTCCGAATATAGTCGTCCAATATATCGATCTTTACGTCTCGGCCATTTCGAGACTCCTCGTCATGTCCCCGATCTCATCCGGGACTCCGAACTCCTTCGGTACATCAAAACATGTAAACTCATAATATAACCGTCATCGTAACGTTAAGCGTGCGGACCCTACGGGTTCGAGAACTATGTAGACATGACCGAGACACCTCTCCGGTCAATAACCAATAGCGGAACCTGGATGCTCATATTGGCTCCCACATATTCTACGAAGATCTTTATCGGTCAGACCGCATAACAACATACGGTGTTCCCTTTGTCATCGGTATGTTACTTGCCCGAGATTCAATCGTCGGTATCTCAATACCTAGTTCAATCTCGTTACCGGCAAGTCTCTTTACTCGTTCCGTAATACATCATCCCGCAACTAGCTCATTAGTTGCAATGCTTGCAAGTCTTATAGTGATGTGCATTACCGAGTGGGCCCAGAGATACCTCTCCGACAATCGGAGTGACAAATCCTAATCTCGAAATACGCCAACCCAACAAGTACCTTTGGAAGCACCTGTAGAGCACCTTTATAATCACCCAGTTACGTTGTGACGTTTGGTAGCACACAAAGTGTTTCTCCGGTAAACGGGAGTTGCATAATCTCATAGTCATAGGAACATGTATAAGTCATGAAGAAAGCAATAGCAACATACTAAACGATCGAGTGCTAAGCTAACGGAATGGGTCAAGTCAATCACATCATTCTCCTAATGATGTGATCCTGTTAATCAAATGACAACTCATGTCTATGGCTAGGAAACATAACCATCTTTGATCAACGAGCTAGTCAAGTAGAGGCATACTAGTGACACTCTGTTTGTCTATGTATTCACACATGTATCAAGTTTCCAGTTAATACAATTCTAGCATGAATAATAAACATTTATCATGATATAAGGAAATAAATAATAACTTTTTATTGCCTCAAGGGCATAATTCCTTCAGGGGCATCGTCTCGGAGCCGGCTATGGCTGAGAGTCTGGTGGATACGACATCTTCGCCGTGGATGGAGGCATCTTCACCGCGTGGTTTGCTGAGGCGGGGCGCTGGTTTCTGTTTGGCAACGATGATGGCGTTGAGAGGAGCTTGGGTCGCGGCGTGGTCTTCGGTAGTCAGTTCTTCCCTGCGTGTCCGAGGTGCTCTTCCGTGGTTGTTGGTTGCTTTGAAGTCGGAGCTGCGTTGGAGCGAGACTAGGTGGTGACGATGACAGGCATTTGGTGGTCGTTTGCGGAGGGCACGGTTGGTGCAAGCCCTGCATATTTCCCTTGTGTTGCTCGTCGTCAAAGTCGGAGCTGTCAGTTGCTTGCGCGTGTGGCCATCCTTTGGCATGTGTCGTCGTGGTTTTTGTTCCCTGTTGGTGGCCAGGTTGGCCGGTGGTGCCCATGTCATGTGGGTTGTGTTGTACTGGTTTTAGCTCGATTTTTTGTCAATTAACTGGGCTATTCTCTTCTTCTTAATCAATGAAAATGACAAGTCTTTTGCCTCGTTAAAAAAAACTATTCAGGGCATCCTGCTGTGCTAGAAAGATATAGTGATTTGAACTAATCTCTGATGTTGATGTACTCTAGGCCACAAGTGGGTATGTATTTACTCATGGCGGTGGCGCAGTGTCATGGAGATCTCTCAAACATACCATATTGACGAGGTCAACTATGGAAGCAAAACTTACCGCAGCCACCGTTGAGACACAATGGTTACGTGAGCTCTTGATGTACTTACCTATGGTTGAAAAAACTAAACCGGTTATTCTTGTGACAAAGCAGTAACTCAATCTGGTCTTATTTTATTCGTTACTAGCAAAAAGACCCGTGCGTTGCAACCGGAGGGAAAAAACTTCATGCGGGCCTATAACCATATAAGCATGGTTCAAGTCCACCCCCCCCCCCACTCCCCCTTCCATGTTCTTTTGTTAACATGACATCTCACCCATGTCGTCACTTATCCTCCTTCCCGCCTCCGCAACATGACATCTCACCCATGTCATCACTTATCTTCCTTCCCGCCTTCGCCGACGATGGCCTCGGTGTTCACATAATATAATTTGTTATTGACAGTGTTCACCAAATCACAACGGGCCGAACATGGTCAATCGCAATGCGATGAACTCAACCAACGCACGTCATATTGAACCATGCCAGAGCAAGAGAACATTCAAAACTCAACCCGTGCACCTGTACGGGCTAGGATTTAAGTAGTAAACATTCATTTTTTGTAATTCATAGGATTTCTTTTATGAAAAAATATGCACCAAAATCATATCGTAGTATCATTATGTGATAGTTTTTTGTTGTTGATTTTTTTTTTCACAATGTGATTGTTCCACACGTATGTCACACCAACTTTATGTTGCCGTTGTTGCTTTTTTCATGATTAAATTAAAAAATATCTTATAGTAAAATATTACAAAATTATGTCGCCATCTCCATGTATTTGTGGCCAGCCATGTGCTTGTTCCCCATGCTTTCACTGAGCCCTCGTCGTCCTCTCCCTCTCCCTCCGCAGGGCCCTTCCTAGTTCTCTTCCAACATCATCTCTCTATATCAAGTTTTGAGGCTGCTTGTTGACTTGTTTAACTCGTCCGTATTTAAATTGGTGAGGATTAGTGCAAAGAAGCGAGGTGGGACTAATTATTTAGGAAGGAACCTTGCTTTTTAACACAAGCAGCACAAAGTTCAGTTGGTTGCATTCTTTTTTATGGAACGGGAGGTCCTGTGTTCGAATCACACATGAGACCTTTATTAGTAGGTATATATAGAGGTATAGATATAGACTAAGTACACATATCTCCTCACGGCCAGATTTGTCATTTGGCAAGCATCATGTATGCTCCTCGGCTCCAATATTCAAGGGAGGGATGCTCTGCGCGTTGTTGAACACGTTGCCAGGATCGGCCTCCGTCTTAGCACGAACCAGCCGGTCGAAGTTCTCTCCGAAGTAGGCCTTCCCCCACGACGTCCTCGCACGAGCCACCGCCTCCGCGGACGACCAACCGGCAGCGCGCGTCCAGTTGTTCACGCCCAGATCGAGGTCCTGGTAGTTCACATACGCAGCGCGGGGATCCTTGGACACGTAGGGGGCCATGAACTTGTAGAACGACCTGAGCCATCCGATGAACTCCTCCGCGCGGGCCACCTGCGACCGGTCCCATATCACGCCGTACTGGATGCTGTACAGGTTCCTGGCGCGGTGCGGGAACGGCGTCTCGGAGCTCCCGACCCGCGCCATGGCGCCGCCGTAGGGGTCCAGCTGGATGGACCCCGTCGGCCCGGTCGACAGGTACCGGACGATCTCGGCCATGTCGTGCCTCGAGATCGGTGCCTGCACGTAGTCGGACTTGCTCTTGGAGTACTGCTTTGGCTGGCGACGCCGGTTCGCCAGGTCCTCCACCGTGCTCAGACCGGCGAACTTGGCCGTCGACTCCACCCAGCTCATTTCTGAGAGGTCTTGCTCGGTCAAACCCAGCTCAGGAAAGCTCTGGCTGAGAACCGACAAGGCGCGCTCTTTTGACTCCAGCACTTGACCGGTGAAGGAGATGGAGACGTTGCCGTCCGTCGACCCGGTTGGAGCATACACGGAGAGATAAAACTCGTCCGGTAGATTGGGCCCGACATACTGCCACCTGTGAAGTAAGCCGGCAATGAGTTCGACCGGACCGGTCCGGCCGACGGTGAACGCGGTGACGTTGCGAGGAACCGGAACGAGCCGGAGCTTCCAAGCGTACACCACGCCCCAGCTCCCGCCTCCGCCGCCTCGGATCGCCCAGAACACGTCGTCGCCCATTGAGCTTCGGTCAAGGACTCTGCCGTCCGGAGTGATGAGCGTCGCGTCCAGCACGTTGTCCGCGGCGAGCGCAAACTTCCGGGACAGAAGCCCGAACCCGCCGCCGGAGACGTGGCCGCCTAGACCAGTGGTCGACTCCGACCCGGCCGTGAAAGCCAAGGACTGGCTCGATTGCCCCACGGCGTAGTACAATTCGCCCACCGTCGCTCCCGACTCAGCCCAGGCCGTGGCCGAGCCCGGCTCGACCCGGACGCGGTTCAGGTTCGCGAGGTCGACCACCACGAAGGGTACGTGGTTCTCCGTGGTGTAGGACAGCCCCTCGTAGCTATGCCCGCCGCTGCGCACGCGGATCGCCAGCGAGCTGGGGCGCGCGCACAGGATGGCTCGCCTCAGCTCATCCCTCGACTCCGGGAGGACAACGGCGGCGGGCCCGGCGACGCTCGGGAGCGTGAACCGGAGGTTGAAGATGGAGGAGTTGAGCAGCCCGGCGTAGCTCGGAGACGTGGGCAGGGAGAAGTTCTTGACGCCGTTGGAGACGAGGCAGGAGGAGAAGTTGCCCGGCGTGGCCACCGCACCGTAGCATGGGCTCTGATGAAGGGAGAAGAGGAGGCAAAGCAGCTGCAGGAGAGCTGCAACGGAATGCATTGTCGTTCGGTGAGATCGAGAGATGCTCGTTGATGTGCGAATATATGCGGCTGGTTTGTGTCTGGATTGAAAATGGTTGTAGTCTTGTAGATGGTTTCCATGGAAGTTTGGCAATTAATCCACCTTGTGCCGTACTTACGCACGTGAAACAGCTTCCTTGGTCTAATTGAGACGATCGATGAGAGATACGTATCCTGACTTCTAATAAAAGAGGCCTTTGAACTGTCGTCAAGCTATCTAGGCGTTGTCTACTCGAAATTTGTTACTTCTGCACAAAGACACATGGTTAGGAAACTAGATTGCCTAAGGCTGGCCGCAACTTAGCTAGTAACGCAACGCACCTTAATAAGATAATGGTGAAGTGACAAGTAGTTAATGAGAAAATAGATGTTTATAATAACATAATATGATATATTACCGTAACATAATAGACCCAACGAAAAATAAGTCTACATCCTAAATAAATGAAGACTTTCATAATATCATACATATGCTACTACTCAATATAAAGATAATAACATATTTAGAATAATAACATATGCATGTTATTAGTTTAAGTTACTTCTCACTATCATATGCCTAATCTCAATGAGTTTAACATGAGACTATTACTGCGTAGCGTGCTGCATATCTAAAAAGATAGTGTCCTGGAGTTATTTCTCGCCTTACTTTTCTATCCCCCGTCTCCTGGTTTTTTTTTGCGGGTATCCCTCGTCTCCTGTTTGCTGGCGCAATCATGGTGGCGTATGCATTGCATTGGGTTCGTTCGACCTTCGAAGTAGGGCAGTGCTGAGTTTTGGAGTACCAAACCAGTGCAGTAGAATAAGGCCCATGATCCATAGCGGGTGTCAATTTTTATTTTATTTTATTGGGAAACACAGACGCAGATACTCGCATGAAAATAATCCAACTTGTATATATAAAGTACTCCTTTCCGGTTTGTTGGTTCTATCTCATTTTTTCAGTTTTCCCATTTTGTTAGTCTCATTTCCACTCATCTTTATTATTACTGTTTTAGTTTTTGAGACACATTGAAAGAAAACTGACCAATGCATCTAGTCATTCTATCCTACTCATTTACTAGTAGTCATGCATGCATGCACCGCAGTTAAGAGCAAGTACAATATGATAATGTAGGCGGGCTATAAGAGATGCCACATCATATTTTTTGCTTAGTTGGAGAAGAGAGATGAAGAGAGACAGGGGAAGCGGGCTAAAAGCTTAGACTACCCACAATGGGAGTAACATAGGTGAACATCACACTTATCTAGGCAAAATAGATGATGTGGCATGTAATTAATGAAGAAAGAGAGGCATGTGGTAACATAGCTAGTTACTGTAACATCACACATACCAAGAAAAGATGAGTCTACAACCTAATAAATGAAGTGATGCATGACACAACACCTATGTTACTACCCACTGTGAAGGTAGTAACATAGACTGGTAACATATGCATGTTACTACTCTAAGTTACTCCCCACTGTGACTAGTCTTATAGCCGGCTCTAGCACGTGCTTCAACATCCTTTGTGAGAAAAAGAGATGGGTGACACATTAATAATATAGCATAGAGAGCAGCGATTCGGTGCCCAGGCTGCGGGTGCAGATGAGCCTGGGCTCAGAAATGGGTATTCAAGTAAAGTTATGTATTTTTATGTGGCTTGTGTAAATAATAATGCATGATTTTTTTGGTGATTTGGCAACGTAGGTGGGGGTCATCATTCCGTTCCTTCCTTCATGTAATGCAGGGAAGACTACGTGCAGTTTTCATTCTTGTCATCACTTGGGTTGCTCCCTTCGTGTAAAATCATCTTCACCTTGTCAAGCACCTCCTGTATCTGCTTCCTGGAATGCAGAGGAGAAGGGTGCATGCATGCCCAATCCAACTCGCCATCCTTGATAGAGTCGAACACGCCGATCGACGGGCCGATGTCGTGCATGGTGGCGCAGCAGATATAGTCCTTCACACCAGCCTTGCTCTGCATATCAGACACGTCCAAGGTTGCCAACTCCTCGAACACGGACACGAGCGCTGTCCGGAGTGCGGAGGCCGTAGTCAGCCGGGGGTTCTCGATGGCCCGGCACATGAGGAAGTTGAGGTCACGGATGTCGGTGAGGTGCTTCTTGTTCTTCTTCGCGTTGCTATAGGCATCATGGCACCTCCTGGCCAGCACCCATAGCCCTTCCTCTCCATTGATCTTGTGCGTGTTGGTGATAGCAGAGTAGAAGAACCCTGGAACGATTAATGGTGTCAAACTATTGCACATGAAAATTTCTCGTACTCCGACTTCATAGTACTTCTTTCGTTCCAAAATAGTGATGGTGTCAAAAAACGTCTTCCATTATTGGATGGAGGGAGTAACTGAAATTCTAGGATTTTTGTAAGTCAAACTTTTAAAAGCTTGATCAAGTCCATAGAAAATCAAAAAAAATCTACAATATCAAATGTATATATTATGAAAATATATTTCATGACGACTCTAATGAAGTAAATTTGATTTTGTAGTTTTTTGATATATTTTAGGACCCTCTTAGATGGCGAACGTTCGCTGGGAGGAAATGGTATTTCAAACCATTCCGCTGCCAGTTTTAGTTGTGAGGGGATGGCAAATTCTTCATCACGAAATGGCAGTTTCTTCGGAAGAAGATATTTTTCATTTAAAACTGCCACCGTACGATTCCGGCGAAGCAACTAAAACTGTCAGAAAAAAGTGTTTGCTTGTCCTGCCCCCTCCTAGCTGAGATAACACTACTACCATATTTTAATATAGACTTGGTCAAACTTAATGATGTTTGACTAAGAACAATGCTAGAATTTCAATTGTTTAGGAACAGAGTGAGTAGTAAGATCATTCAAAGGTGGCTCAAGAAACTCGCAGCAATTGATTAGGGTTGCAACGGAGTACGTTTCTTGCTGGCCGCTGTTGGACAGCTTCTTCGATTGCCGTGCAGCTAGCATCGTCGCCGCAGCCATGGCTGAGCAAAGGCCCACTCCGTTCTCCTTGCATGCCTAGGTGACCACGTGAAGAGAGCCAGTGATCTATAGTACTAGAAGCAAGCAAGGTGAAGCCAACTCACATGGAGCAGCCGCGTCGTGTCCTCGCGGCTGAACCGGAGGCGCACCATCTGCGTCGACCTGGCCGTGCCGGTCTCCTCGAACGGCAGCGTGGACGCGCGGAGCCCGTCGATGGAATAGCCCACCATGTCCACGCCGCGCGCCCACAACGGCTTCCGCGAGTCCTTCTTCCGCATCCTCTTCTCCAACCCCGCCTCCACCGCCGCCGTCTCCTCCTTCACCTCCGGGCCGCCCACACCCGCGCCGCCCAGCAGCGCGAGGAGCTCCCTCGGCAGCGCCTCGGACGCCGCGCGGTCGCACACGGCCGTGTGGATCAGGACGAACAGCGCCGCCCCGCCCGCGGGCGGCGGGAGCTCGTAGAGCGCCGCGAAGAGCACCGGGGCACCGTCGGGCCCGGGCGCGGCGGCCGCCCACGGGTTGCGGTTGATCTCGCGCTCGAGGAGGGAGTGGAAGTCGAGCGCGCATGGCTGGGGCGCGAGGCGGAGCTGCGGCGCGGAGGAGGGGAAGGCGAGCGTGGGGCTGGAGGCGGGGCCGCGGAGGTGGGCTCGGAGGACGGGGTGAGCGCTCTGGAGGGCGCGGACCGCGGCTTCGGCCGCCGCGCCGCCGCGCGAGAGTCGGAGCGCGATGAGCGTGGCGCCGGTTCCGCCCGGCGCGGCGCGGCACCAGCTGTACTCCGTGCCGCACACCGCGCGCGAGCGCCACGCTGCTTCGCCGGTTCCGGAGTCCATGCCGGTACCGGAATCCTTGCTGCTGCTGCTGCTACGGAGGGCTGGCGTGCGAGTTTGTCCGTCTGGATCGGCGACGCTGCGCCGGCTTGGTCGGTTGATGCTGCGTCGGGTTGCTGTGCCGGGATGGAACGTGCCGATGGATTGCGGAATGGCGCGACATTTGTAGCAGCTTCAGCTCCAAGGGCAAAAACCGCAACCCGGAGAGAGAGACGGGTCGGTGCTCGCAACGTAGGATAGCATGGGCACGAGAGGGCCGTACTGTGAGCTCGTCGGCACGGAGAAGGACGTCCCTCGTGCTACTTTCTGCCATGTGGCTGTCAACTTTAAGCGTGCTTTCTGCTACTAGTAATTAACTGCTAATACTCCATCGATGTACTCGAAACACGCAAGACAGGTACGCATATCTTCCACCCGACTGCTGCACCTGCTCAACTACACGGTTGCCACGGTTTGTCAGGGAGCGCCACACAATGCAATTTGCGATTAAATGCTGGAACGAGACACCGATTAGGCTCCGTAGAACGGTGGATAGAGTAAATTGCATGAAAACAGTGACCTAGGGTAATAGAAAACCACCATTGTTCGTTCAACTTAACCGTCACTTTCAGGGCAGGTGATGACATGTAGCACTAATTCGCAGTTTACCATGTGTTTAAGAGTGAATTCACCGATGACACGTCAGGTGGTGGCGTGGTGATGGCTGCTGTGTGGCGATGTGACGCTATCCGTTGCAGTGGTCGGCCTGCTTGAACAACTCCGGTTTGGGTTTTGTGATCTTGGGCCGGGTGAAATCCCAGCTTCACATGCTGAGGCTAGCAACGGTTCGTGGACGCCGTCCCTTCCTGAATGCGTTGCTTTGGCCCCGATCCGACTTCCTTCCTCGTGCTTAAGGAAAACTCTTGGTCCTGGCTATGGACCAGGCGGCGGCGGCGGCAACGTCATGCCGTTGTTTCTCCTTGGAGGTGTGGTCTTGTAGCTCAAGGAGTACGGGTTGCATGGTTCAAATCGGCGTCGACTACTACTATGGGCGTGGGCCTCCGGAGCACAATGTACACCATCGTGAGCGCCCTCTCGAAGATGTCGTCTTTAGGTCTGCCCAAACTCTGCCGTCCACTTGCCGACTTCTTCTTGGCGCATTGGGTGGGGTACGTTGGTCTGCTTGTCCTCGAGTCTTGGTCTTGTCTAGAGGTCCCTAGAGTCGGTTGTGGCATGGCCTGGATGCTATGTGGCTTGCTTCATTGCCTTTGCCATGAGGTTGGCCTAGGTATAGCATGTATCATAGTTAGCATGGTGGGTGCGTTGGGTGAATGTGGATGCTAATCTTTGTGATTGGCGTGGAAATGGCTGAAAGGCGTTGTATCCGGCTTTTTTGCCGCTTCTTATTTAATATATGATACACATGCTTATGCATATTCGAGAAAAAAGGCATTCCTATGTGAACAACATGTAGAGGTGGAGATGGGTGTCGGTGTCAAAACCGGCGGATCTCGGGTAGCGGGTCCCAAACTGTGCGTCTAAGGCGGATGGTAACATGAGGCGGGGGACACAATGTTTACCCAGGTTCGGGCCCTCTCGATGGAGGTAATACCCTACTTCCTGCTTGATTGATCTTGATGATATGCGTATTACAAGAGTGGATCTACCACGAGATCGTAGAGGCTAAACCCTAGAAGCTAGCCTATGGTTATGATTGTTGTTGTCCTACGGACTAAACCCTCCGGTTTATATAGACACCGGAGGGGGCTAGGGTTACATAGAGTCGGTTACAAGGGAGGAGATCTACATATCCGAATTGCCAAGCTTGCCTTCCACGCAAAGGAGAGTCCCATCCGGACACGGGACAAAGTCTTCAATCTTATATCTTCATAGTCCAACAGTCCGACCAAAGTATATAGTCCGGCAGTCTGAGGGCCCCCTAATCCAGGACTCCCTCAGTAGCCCCCGAACCAGGCTTCAATGACGATGTGTCCGGCGCGCAGATTGGCTTCGGCATTGCAAGGCGGGTTCTTCTCCAAATTCTGAGTACATGTTAAGTAGTGTCCGGCTTCCCATGAATGTTGCACTCCTTGGCTTCTGCGCCTAATAATGGCTATCCTCCACGTGTCGAGCGAATGCGAGAAGTCGGGGCATTTTTACACTTGCCACCCTAACCATGTAAGTAAATCGTCTATTTAAAGAGGCGGGGATCCTCACATCCAGATCACACCGTCCTCCCACAACGAGTATCCATCGGAGCGCGCCCGGAAAAGTCCATCCCATCATGGCCGGGCATCGCAGCTCCTCCTCTCGCTCCCGTAGCCCTAAGCCAGGCAATTGGAAGAAGTGTTCCGTCCCTCACAGCCAATTAGTAGAGCTACAGACCCAGGGATTCCTCCCTCCATCGTATATGGTCCCCGTTCGAGCCGGACTCGCCACCTACAACAGCGGGGAGCAAGCGGAGAGATTTCCCAACCCATCCATGGGGGAGCGGGTATGCCTTGTCAAGGGGGCTCGGATTTCCAATCCATCCGTTCCCCCGCGGGCTCCTGGAGTTCTACGGCCTCCAGCTGCATAATTTTACCCCCGCCTCCATATTACACATCGCTGGCTATGTCGCCCTTTGCGAGCTGTTTTTGGGCTGCGAAGCTCATTTCGAGCTATGGAAGAGGCTATTCTGCCTCGTACCCCGTACACAGGAGGGGTCAATATATCAAGTGGGCGGAGCCAAAATATGGCGCATTACCGAGACCGGATACCTGTCCGGTACTCCGAAGAAAACCTCCAAAGACTGGCCTTCGGAGTGGTTTTATATGGAGGACGTCCCCCTTCCGGAACCTATTCGGATGGGCCTTCCGGAGTTCGACAACGCTCCCTTGAAGAAACACCGCAGCTGGCGCCCTCGGAGCCCCCAGGAGGAAGATAACGGAGAAGTCCTTTACCTGATGGGCCGGATAAAGATGCTGGCCAAATCAGGATTGACAATAACCGAGGTTATGTCAATATGTATAATGCGGGGGGTGCAGCCACTTCAATATCGGGGACAACCCATGTGGCACTTCAATGGAGAAGACGATGCCACCCGCTGCGGTCGTAAGGGACCGGACTCAGTCGCTGCTCTAGCGAAAATTCTGTCTGATTTGTATAAAGGAGAGGAAGAGGAGTTCATCCGCATTAAGCCACGGGATGGATTCTCCATGTACAACCCCCCAAGCTGGGTGAGCTGCTACTTTTTACTCCAAACCTTCCCGCATTCCTCATCATAAGTATTTACCTTGCCATTTCATAGCAGGAACTGCGAAAAGCTGTGAGGGAGGTCCAAAGCCCGCCTCCACAACCAGAGGACCCTGACCGGGCCCTCGACCCCGGACTCAAAGAAGATCCGGACACATTTGTGGAGCTTATTGACAGGACGTTTTATCAATTAAGCTGCGACGGTGCCATGGTGGCCATCATAGCCGACTATCCTGGACTACTCCCTGCATCGCATGTAAGTGAAACCGGAGTCCCAACTTCCGAGAAGGATCCCTTTTTCTGCACTTCACCTACCGCACACATATGGTGTCTTACAGGGAAGGCCCTCGGGACGCCATGCCGAACCCGCAGTGACTCACCAACAAGGGGCACCGAAGCCGGGTAGGCTTAAAAGGAAGGCGGTCAGGACTGAGACGCCGTCGCAGATGTATGAAAAAGAACCCCGCTCCGTGGTTGTCGTCTTTTAAAATATAATAACGCCCATGTTTCCTAGTAGGAAAAACGCTCGCCGGACTATATCCGGAGAGGTTGCCGGCCACGCCTCCACCAGTCGGGCTCCAGAGCCGGACTTAGAGGCGGACGCTAACATGGGGCCAACACCGGATGTTCCTCCTACCGAGGATGCGGATAGGCTGTCCACTACGAATTCCGAAGTGGAGAGCGCCATGAATCACAGGCGCCGTCAGGCCGTACTCCGCAACGCTTGTTTCTCCCAAGAGGCGTTCGATGCCTTCAACTCAGGAGACGCGTACATCCGAGCTGCTCAAAATGGTCTTGCCAGGGCCACGAACCAGTATGTAAAGGATATACGGGTTAGAAAATCTAATAATTATGTATATCAGTAGCCCCTGAGACTTGAAACAGTTGACACAACTGACTTAAGGATCATTATTTGTGTAGGTTCTTACGGAGAAGAATACCTGTCTCAAGAGCTGGAGGAGTGCAAAGCCCAGCTTCAGGCCGCAGTTGCCGCAGTGAAGGAGTCCGAGAAGGCCCCATCTGGTAACACTTGTTTCTATTGCAAAGAATGACATGTACCAAGTAGTATGCGGCATGCATGCAAATCTAACAATAGATTCCGCAGATGACCCCGGAGTGAATCCGGAGGTTGTACGAGGCGATGAGCAACATGCTCAACGACAGCTAAAGGCTGGCGAGCGCGTGCTTAAGAAGGTTATGCAGGAGAAAAACGATCTCCAAGATGCCAATATCCGGCTGAGTGTTGAACTGAAAGATGTTCGGGCCCAGCTTGCTGACTCCGTAAAGGAGAATAAGAGGCTTCGACGCGGCATTTTTAGTAAGTGCTTGAACGAACTTTTATAGAGTTCAGCGAAGAAACCGACTAACAGAGTTATATCTGTAGGTATACTGACGGGTCGTCCCGCAGAAGAGATGCCCGGGTCTGCAGGTGATCTTCTGCCCGAGCTCTCACAACTGCACGAACGAGTTCGGCAGGTGATGCAGGGCATTGCCCAGGCCTTGTGGCCATCCGCCTCCCTGCCAAGTGGCATGGGGAGCTCGCAGATATGCTCAAGGGAGCGCGGCGGCGCTTACGATTATGGAAGATATCTGCCTGCCGACAAGGTGCGAGGCAAACCTAGGCCATGTTGAGGACTCGATATACCAAGGTTGACCCGAACCATATGGCCGAAGTCGGACCTGTGGGGTCTGATGGGAGAGAAATCCCCGTCAGTTTGGTGTATGACCAGGTGAAAGTAGCCGCAAAGTATTCCCAACAGGATTGTAGGCTAGACGGCCTGTTGGATGGTATAAAAGAAGAATTTAGTCAGTGTAAGTGACTGTGTACTTCGATTGACATATATTGTCCCTAGCCGGATTGTAAATCATTTGTCATGGCGGACCTTTTTGCTTCGACCTCCGGACCCGACCGTCCGGAGTGTATCCGAATACCTGCTCAGTTATGTAAAAAATCGGGGTACACGTGGAAACCAGGCGTAGGGGTCATAAGTGCTTGAACAGACAAGTACCCAACTAGCTATGTTATATTACGTGGATAGTAAGAAACATCTTCCAGGGAGAATAGTTCCGTTAAGGGTTCCTTTCCCTGGGTACGTATGCATTAATGTGCATGTCCGAACTGCGAAAGGAGACGCAGGATATAAACATCTGGGGGCATGTATTACAATAAATAAAAGTCATCTTTTGTTCACCGACCGAATATTCCCTTAAGAACGCTAGCTTTCGGCTTCACCCAGTCTGAGGTACACATCCGGCTGACCCGGCAGTAACAATCGCAGAGGTGCTCCCCTTATGCCCTAGCCGAATTAACGGGAACGTAGGGCATAAACACAAGAGCCAGGCAACCCAGCTTGGCCAAAACTTAAGTCATATCGATGCATACAATGGCGAAGAAAAGGTACATGTGGAAAAGTAACACATGTGCGGGGGGCATAAAGCCCGGAACATAATTATATTAAGCTTCTGTATAAGAAGCCCCCAGGTATAATGAGCACGCCTAGCGCGTCAAGATTGTGTAGTCAAGACACATTTTAACCTTGTAAGGCTGTGAAGAAAAAAGGGAATAAAGAAAGAAAGAAAAGACAGATAGCTGATATATAAAAAATTGACGGAGGTAAGGAGACGAACACATAGTCCGGAACTAGGCGTAGAACCTTCGGAGTCTGGCTGTGTTCCATGGGTTTGGCTCGAGTCGATTGTCCGATGCATCCCGCAAACGGTATGCTCCACCGGTCAGAACTTGGTCGATAACGAAGGGACCTTCCCATTTGGGCTCGAGTTTGTTCTTTTTCTTCTCTGGTAGGTGTAGAACTAGTTCGCCAACATTATAAGTTTTGGCCCGTACTTCTCTGCTTTGATACCGTCGAGCCTGTTGCTGATAGAATGCGGAGCGGGCTTTTGCCACGTCGCGCTCCTCCTCCAGGGCGTCCAAACTGTCCTGCCGATCAAGCTCGGCTTCTTTGTCTTCGTACATGCGCACTCGAGGTGAGTCATGAATGATGTCGCAGGGCAGTACCGCCTCTGTGCCGTACACCATGAAAAACGGTGTGTATCCGGTAGTGCGATTCGGCGTGGTCCGCCGCCCGCATAGTACGGAGTCGAGCTCCTCTACCCAGTGCGTATCTGATTCCTTTAAGGATCGCACTAATCCGGGTTTAATGCCGCTCATGATAAGACCATTTGCCCGTTCGACCTGACCGTTTGTTTGGGGGTGATAGACGGAGGCATAATCGAGCTTAATGCCCATGTTGCTGCACCAAGTCTTTACCTCGTCGGCTGTAAAGTTCGAGCCGTTATCGGTGATGATGCTGTGGGGGACGCCGTAACGGTGTACAACCCCGGATATGAAGTCTATCACTGGTCCGGATTCGGCCGTTTTAACTGGTTTGGCTTCTATCCATTTGGTGAATTTATCCACCATGACCAATTGGTATTTTTTCTTATGGCTTCCCCCTTTAAGGGGTCCGACCATATCAAGCCCCCAGACCGCAAAAGGCCAAGTAATGGGGATTGTTTGGAGAGCGGTAGGTGGCATATGGCTTTGGTTTGCAAAAAGCTGGCAACCGACGCAACATTGAACGAGGTCCTGTGCGTCTGCTTGGGCCGTCGGCCAGTAAAAACCTGTTCGGAAGGCCTTGCTTACAAGGGCCCGGGCTGCGGCGTGATGGCCGCCAAGTCCAGCATGAATTTCTGCCAATAGTTGTCGTCCTTCCTCTTCGGAGATGCACCTTTGAAGTACTCCGGTAGCGCTTTTCTTTATAAGCTCTCCCTCGTGGACCTTGTAGGCTTTAGACCGCCGCACAATGCAACGTGCCTCGTTTGGGTCCTCGGGTAGTTCTTGCCTAGTTAGGTAAGCCAAGAAGGGTTCTGTCCACGGGGCGTTGACGGCCATAATCACGTGGGCCGAAGGTGTTTTTCGGTGGTTGAGCCTCCGATTACGTCAGAGTGTTCGGGATCTGGCGTTGTGGCCCGGTCCGGACTATTATTGCCGGTCTCTCCTTCCCATACCACAGATGGCTTAAACAGCCTTTCCAAGAAGATATTAGGTGGGACAGGGTCGCGCTTAGCGCCGATGCGGGCGAGGATATCCGCCGCCTGATTGTTTTCCCGGACCACATGGTGGAATTCAAGCCCCTCGAACCGAGCTGACATCTTGAGGACGGCGTTGCGGTAAGCCGCCATTTTCGGATCCTTGGCGTCGAAGTCTCCATTTATTTGAGATATTGCGAGGTTCGAATCCCCACGCACCTCTAGGTGTTGAATGCCCATGGAGACTGCCATCCGGAGACCATGTAACAGGGCCTCATATTCTGTTGCGTTGTTGGAGTCTGTGTATAGTATTTGGAGTACGTATTGGACTGTATCTCCGGTGGGGGATGTCAGGACGACACCAGCCCCCAGACCAGCCAGCATTTTAGAGCCGTCAAAATGCATGATCCAATTGGAGTACGCGCCGTACTCTTTAGGGAGTTCGGCTTCTGTCCATTCGGCGATAAAATCAGCCAGTACTTGTGACTTAATGGCTCGCCGTGGTTTGTATATTATGTCGAACGGGAGGAGCTCAATAGCCCATTTGGCAATCCGGCTAGTGGCATCGCGGTTGTTTATTATGTCGTTGAGTGGTACTTCAGAGGCCACCGTAATTGAACACTCTTGAAAGTAGTGTCATAGTTTCCGGGATGCCATGAAGACCACGTATGCTATCTTTTGATAATGTGGGTACCGTGATTTGCATGGAGTGAGGGACAGTGGATACATAGTATACCAACTTTTGAAGTGGGAACTTATGTCCGTCCGTCTCTCGTTTGACGACGAGCACTGCGCTTACAACTTGGTGTGTTGCCGCTATATATAACATCATTGGTTCGCCGACATTTGGCACGGCCAGGATTGGGTTGGTGGCCAACATAGCTTTTATTTCTTCCAATCCGGCCGTGGCCGCATCCGTCCACTCAAAGTGTTCGGTGCGTCGAAGAAGGCGATAAAGAGGTAGTGCCTTTTCTCCTAATCGGGAGATAAAGCGGCTTAAGGCAGCCACACATCCAGTTAGTTTCTGGATTTGCTTGAGGTCTGTTGGGATAGTCAACTGTGACAGAGCTCTGATTTTAGCCGGATTTGCTTCAATTCCTCTATTGGAGATGATGAAGCCTAAGAGCTTTTCGGCGGGCACGCCGAAGACGCATTTTTTCGGATTGAGCTTGATGTCGTATGTTCGGAGATTGTCGAACGTGAGCCTCAAGTCGTCTATTAAGGACTCGACGTGTCTGGTTTTAATGACCATATCGTCTATGTATGCCTCCACTGTTTTGCCGATCTGTGTTTCCAAGCATGTCTGAATCATGTGTTGATAGGTTGCACCAGCGTTTTTGAGCCCGAAAGGCATGGTACTAAAACAGAAGGGGCCGTATGGGGTGATAAATGCCGTTGTGGCCTGATCGGATTCCGCCATCTTAATTTGATGGTACCCGGAGTATGCATCGAGGAAACACAATGAATCGTGTCCTGCAGTAGCGTCGATAATTTGGTCGATGCGGGGGAGGGGGAAGGGATCCTTGGGGCAAGCCTTGTTAAGGTCCTTGAAATCGACACATAGGCGCTAGGATTTGTCCTTCTTTGGTACCATCACCAGGTTTGCTAGCCAGTCCGGATGTTTTATTTCTCTGATGAATCCGGCCTCAAGTAACTTGGCTAGCTCTTCTCCCATGGCTTGTCGCTTAGGTTCGGAGAAACGCCGGAGAGTCTGCTTGACCGACTTGAACCCCTTTAGAATGTTAAGGCTGTTCTCGGCCAGCCTGCGTGGGATTCCTAGCATGTCTAAAGGATGCCAGGCGAATATGTCCCAATTTTTGCGCAAGAACTCCCGTAATGCGGCGTCGGTTGTGGGGTCCAGCTGTGCCCCGATGGATGCTGTTTTTGTGGGGTCCGTTGGGTGGACCTGGAATTTGACTACTTCGTCTGCTGGTTTAAAAGAGGTGGACTTGGGTCTTTTGTCGAGTATCACGTCGTCCCTGTCCACTGTGGGGCACAGCGCAGTTAGTTCTTCGGCCGCGAGGGCTTCGGATAACGCTTCGAGGGCTAGTGCGGCGGTTTTATTTTCGGCGCGGAGTGCTATGTCCGGATCACTAGCTAGAGTGATGATTCCGTTGGGCCCGGGCATTTTGAGCTTCATGTACCCGTAATGGGGTATATCTTGGAAGATCGTGAATGCCTCCCGCCCTAAAAGGGCGTGGTATCCGCTACTGAACGGGGCCACTTGGAATGTGATTTCTTCGGACCTATAATTCTCCGTCGTGCCGAATACCACATCTAGTGTGATTTTTCCTGCACATCGTGCCTCCCGACTAGGGATGATCCCTCTGAAGGTCGTGCTGCTTTGCTCAATGCGGCTCCTGTCTATTTCCATTTTTCGAAGAGTCTCCTCATAGATGAGGTTTAATCCGCTGCCATCGTCCATGAGCACTTTAGTAAGTCGGAAGCCGTCCACAATTGGACTAAGGACCAAGGCGGCTGGTGCTTGGGCTGTTCGGAATTTAGGTTCGTCACTGGCATTGAAGGTTATAGCCGTATTGCTCCATGGATTTATTGCTGCCATGTGGCAGACTTCGGCAAGGCTGCGGAGTGCTCGCTTATGCCTATTATTTGAGGCGAAGGTCTCGAAGACTATCAATACTGTATTGTTATTGTCCATGGGATGGTGTTCTGCGGTATTGTTGATGAGGAGATCCTCACCGCTCTTGGCCACCTGCCGGAGTATCCAACATGCTCTAAGGCTATGAGTTGGCGTGGTATCCGGTGTACTGTGAATTTTGCATGGCCCGTTGAGCCATCCCTCCAATATAGTTCCACGCCCTGCCGTGGGCTTTTGTTTCTTTGTAATTAGATCGGGCGACTTACGAGAGTACACCCTTTTAGTTCGGATGGGGGGTTTAGTGAGAGCCGGAGGATCCCAGAATTTTGTTTGGGTTTTCCAGGCGCTTTCCATCGCACAGTACTTCTGTACTATGGCCGCCAAGTCAGCGAAGTGTGCTATGTCACGGCGACTTATGGCGTTGAGGATTCCCTTGTCCATGCAGTTTTTGCAAAAGAACAAAATTGCGTCTTCCTCGCGACAGTCCTTGACCTTGTTCATTACAAGGAGGAATCTGGCCCAATAGTGATGTACTGTCTCTTGGGGCTCTTGTCTAATGTGGGAAAGATCACTTATATCTGGGTGGGTGGGTAGATTTAAGTCCGAACCCTGACCCGAGCTGAGACCCAGGGGCGGGGGAGTTTCCGATCATAGAAGTTCGGGCTCCTGGATGTTGCCCAATAGGTCTGGCCCGCTGTCTGATTCTAGGTTCAAAGCTTGGGCCATGTCCTCCCGTAGACGGGTATCCGGCTCAGAGAGCTCGGGAATCCGGACATAGTTTGTCCTCAAAATAGAGGAAGAATCGCTACATTGCTCCTCCACCACCGCTATCTCATGGGTGACCGGCGGAGAGTTAATCTCCCTTTGGTCGGGTTTAAGCCCGATCCAATCATAGTCCATAGCGACTCCCAAGGCGGCGATGCGATCCAAGAGTTTGTTCAAGGAAGAGAGCTCAATTGGATCCATCTGCTCGGCGAATTCTGAGCCGACGCGGAGGCTGTTTTCGATGACCCGAGAAGTCATCGTCGGCGCAACGGTCGAGCGGGCGGTCATGACGAAGCCGCCTAGTCAGAGAGTTTGGCCTACAACCAGGGCTCTCCCAGAGGTGATGTTGTCCTTGACAACGAGACGAGCCATCAAGCCTTATGATGACGGCACAGTGGAACTCTCAATGAAAGCACCAATGTCGGTGTCAAAACCGGCGGATCTCGGGTAGGGGGTCCCTAACTGTGCGTCTAAGGCGGATGCTAACAGGAGGCGGGGGACACAATGTTTACCCAGGTTCGGGCCCTCTCGATGGAGGTAATACCCTACTTCCTGCTTGATTGATCTTGATGATATGAGTATTACAAGAGTGGATCTACCATGAGATCGTAGAGGCTAAACCCTAGAAGCTAGCCTATGGTTATGATTGTTGTTGTCCTACGGACTAAACCCTCCGGTTTATATAGACACCGGAGGGGGCTAGGGTTACACAGAGTCGGTTACAAGGGAGGAGATCTACATATCCGAATTGCCAAGCTTGCCTTCCACGCAAAGGAGAGTCCCATCCGGACACGGGACGAAGTCTTCAATCTTATATCTTCATAGTCCTACAGTCCGGCCAAAGTATATAGTCCGGCAGTCCGAGGACCCCCTAATCCAGGACTCCCTCAATGGGTCCTGCATGCTAGTGCTATTGTCTTTCTTTTTTCGGTGTACCATGAGCCTCACGCATTAGCTTGCACATGTTTTTTCTTGTTTATAACCCAGAAAGCACGTGAATAGGTGTTTTCCGAATTTACAAACCAAAAAAAATGAAAGGCCACCAGTTTAGCCTAACCAAACAACCTCTTAAGCTTCCCATGAGAAACCTCAAGCTCCTTTCAAGCTTTAAACCCCTTTAGCAACTTCACCATTCTCTTTTTCTCTTTTTCTTTAGCAAGTTCAAGTTCAAGAAGCTTACAATTTTTTGGTCTCTAGGTCAACATCACTCTTGCAGACTAACTATCATTCTTCTATTAAAAGATTTTTTAATGGTTTCCTTAGCCTTGTCAAAGTGATCAAGAACATGTACAAAAAAGTAATCAAGAAGATCTGGGAATTTTCCAAAGAGTTTTCCAACATCATCCCATAATCTTCTTCAACCTCTTCATTTAATTCAGCGTCATCTTTATTGTCACTTAGAGTAAGTTCACACTGAATAGTGAGTGATGATAGGGGATGAGAGACGAGAGGGATCGATTACCTTGAATTCACTTGCCATTACACAAATGGGATGAGCATCCCCATCATCAATGTGTCGTAGTCGTGGAGTGTGGTGGGCTCATCAAATGTGGGAATTGCCTGCCTAGAAATCCCTACTGCTTCACTTTCTCCATCTTCATCACTAAAGTTGTACCCTTCACCAATGCGAGCTTTTCCTTGCTTGTCCTTCTTCTAAGCCTTGTCTTCATGTAGTAGGGTTTCTTTGACTTGGAATTCTTCTCTTCCTTCTCTATATAGCTGGACTCTCTTGGCTTCGAACAATCGGCAATGAAATTCTTTGGGTCCCCACAATTGTACTAAAAGTGCTTTTCGGATGAGGGCCACTTTTTGAACTTGCCCTTCCTTCCTCCACAGTTTTGAAACCCTTTAGCCATGAGGGAAAATTCTACAATCCCTGTTGGATTTTCATGAAGTACTCGTTGTCTTAGCCCTTAGTTTCACTTGATTCTTGAGCTTGCACAAAATTGGATTTGAGTATAGGATGAGTCTTCTACTTGTGAGCTGCGTTGGGATTTCCTCGAAGAGGAGAGGATGATGCAGTACAGTAGAGATAAGTATTTCCCTCAGTTAAGATCCAAGGTTATTAATCCAGTAGGAGAACCACACAGAACCTCGTTAGCAACACCTGCACACACAAAAAATACTTGCACCCAAAACAAGTCAATTCCCTCGGCGGTTATTTGTAAGGATCAAATCTCGTAGTGGTAGATAGACAAAGTAAATTGCAAAATAAAATAAAGAAAATAAAATTGCAGCAAGGTATTTTTGGATTTTATATATGATAAAAGTAGACCGGGTCCATAGTTTTCACTAGAGGCTTCTCTCTCGAACACAAGCATACGGTGGGTAAACAAATTACTGGTGGGCAATTGATAGAAAATCACATAGTTATGATGATATTCAAGGCAATGATTATGTATATAGGCATCACGCCCGAGACAAGTAGACCGACTCCTGCCTGCATCTACTACTATTACTCCACCCATCGACCGCTATCCAGCATGCATCTAGGGTATTAAGCTATAAAAATAGAGTAACGCCTTAAGCAAGATGACATGATGTAGACAAAGTAAACTGATACGTCTCCAACGTATCTATTATTTTTTATTGTTTCATGCTCTTATAGTATCAATCTTGGATGTTTATAATGCAATTATATATATATATATATTTGGGACGACTATTAACCTAGTGCCTAGTGCAAGTTGCAGTTTTTTGCTTGTTTTTGGCTTTTCAGGAAATCAATATCAAACGGAGAACAAACGAAGAAAAAAATTTGGATTAATTTTTTCTAAACCAAAAGGACCCTAGAAGCTTCGGGAGAATACCTGAAGTGCCACGGGGGAGTGACAAGCTCGGGAGGCGCACCCAGGGGGTAGACGCACCCCCCAGGCTTGTGGGCCCCTTGTGGCACCCTTGACCTAATGCGAGCGCTATAAATTCAGAAATATTCCCCATACATCACAGAGCCACCCGAAATACTTTTTTCGCCGCCGCAAGTTCCTATTCTTACGAGAACCCATCTGGAGGCCTTTTCCGGCACTCTGCCGGAGGGGGATTCGACCATGGAGGGCCTCTACATCAACCTTTCCGCCCCTCTGATGATGTGTGAGTAGTTTACCACAGACCGACGGGTCCATAGCTAGTAGCTAGATGGCTTCTTCTCTCTCTTTGATCTTCAATACAATGTTCTCATCGATGTTCTTGGAGATCCATTTGATGTAATCCTTTTTTGCGGGGTGTTTGTTGAGATCTGATGAATTGTGGGTTTATGATCAGTTTATCTATGAATATTACTTGAGTCTTCTCTGTACTCTTTTATGCATGATTATTATACCTTTCTCTCTTATCTATCTGTTTCGTTTGGCCAACTACATTGATTTATCTTGCAATGGAAGAGGTGCTTTGTGATGGGTTCAATCTTGCGGTGCTCCATATCCCAGTGACAGAAAGGGACAAAACTCATATTTGTATTCTTGCCATTAAGGATAAAAAGATGGGGTTTATTCATATTGCTTGAGTTTACTTTGTCTACATCATGTCATCTTGCTTGAGGCGTTACTTCGTTGATTATGAACTTAATACTCTAGATGCATGTTGGATAGTGGTCGATGTGTGGAGTAATAGTAGTAGATGCAGGCAGGAGTCGGTTTACTTGTCTCAGACATGATGCCTATATACATGATCATTGCCTTGGATATCATCATAATTATTCGCTTTTCTATCAATTGCCCAACTGTAATTTGTTCACCCATCGTACGCTATGTTCAAGATAGAAGTCTTTAGTGAAAACTATTGGCCCTCGGATCTATCTTTATCATATATTAAAATCCAAAAATACTTTGCTGCAATTTATTTACTGTTATTTATATTTTGTGTTTTTATTTATCTATCTATCACTACGATATTTGATCCTTGCAATTAACTTGACAACCCCTTGTTTGCGTTCGTTGCAAGTATTTGTTATTTTGTGTGTAGGTGCTGTTCACGAGGAGTTGTGTGGTTCTCCTACTGGATTGATAACTTTGGTTCTTAACTAAGGGAAATACTTATCTCTACTGTACTGCATCATCCTCTCCTCTTGGAGGAAATCCGAACGCAACTCACAAGTAACATAAACCCAAACAATTTGAATAAACCCCATCTTTTTATAATTAATGGCAACAATACAAATACGTGTCATGTTTCTTTCTATCACTGCGATTGAGCATTGATGACCCACAAGTATAGGGGTCTATCGTAGTCCTTTCGATAAGTAAGAGTGTCGAGCCCAACGAGGAGCAGAAGTAAATGACAAGTGGTTTTCAGCAAGGTATTCTCTGCAAGCACTGAAATTATCGCTAACGGATAGTTTTTTGATAAGATAAATCGTAACGGGTAACAAGTAATAAAAGTAAACAAGGTGCAGCAAGGTGGCCCAATCCTTTTTGTAGCAAAGGACAAGCCAGGACGAACTCTTATATAATGCAAAGCGCTCCCGAGGACACATGGGAATTGTTGTCAAGTTAGTTTTCATCATGCACATATGATTCGCGTTCGTTACTTCGATAATTTGATATGTGGGTGGACCGGTGCTTGGGTGTTGCCCTTCCTTGGACAAGCCTCCCACTTATGATTAACCTCTCTCGCAAGCATCCGCAACTACGAAAGAAGAATTAAGGTAAACCTAACCATAGCATGAAACATATGGATCGAAATCGGCCCCTTACGAAGCAACGCATAAACTAGGGTTTAAGCTTCTGTCACTCTAGCAACCCATCATCTACTTATTACTTCCCAATGCCTTCCGCTAGGCCCAAATAATCGTGAAGTGTCATGTAGTCGACGTTCACATAACACCACTAGAGGAAACACAACATACATCTCATCAAAATACCGAACGAATACCAAATTCACATGATTACTTATAACAAGACTTCTCCCATGTCCTCAGGAACAAACGTAACTACTCACAAAGCATATTCATGGTCATACTCAGAGGAGTATTAATTATCATTAAGGATCTGAACATATGATCTTCCACCGAATAAACCAACTAGCATCA